>NW_007253921.1:327887-346503 GCF_000164805.1 Carlito syrichta
GAAATTCTACCATGCACCTTCTCGGACCACAGTGGAATAAAAATAAACATTGACACCAACAAGGTCCCCCCAAAACCCCCAAAGACATGGACACTAAACAGCATGATGCTAAACAACTCCTGGGTCAAAGATGAAATCAAAACAGAGATCAAAAGATACCTGGAAATAAATGAAAATGAAGAAACATCTTACCAAAATCTCTGGGACACCTTAAAAGCTGTAGTAAGAGGGGAATTTATATCCCTATAATCACACATGAAGAAAATGGAAGGAACACAAAGTAACAGCCTAACAAAGCTGGAAACACCTAAGGAAGCTGGAAAAGCAAGACCACAAAACCCTAATTTCAGCAGAAGAATTCAGATCACCAAAATAAAAGCCCAAATCCAGGACATAGAAGACAAACAGATAATACAAAAAAATCAATGAAACAAAAAGCTGGTTCTTTGAAAGGATAAACAAGATCTATGGTCCCCTAGCTAGATTGACCAAGAAAAAGAAAGAAAAAAGCCAAATAAGCACAATCAGAAACACAAAAGATGAAGTCACATCTGACCCTGAAGAAATACAAAAGATCATTGGAGACTACTACGTACACTTGTATGGAAACAAACTTGAAAACCTTAAGGAAATGGAGGACTTTCTGACATCACACAACCTACCTAGTTTGGAACAAGAAGAAATTGAGACCCTAAATAGATCAATAACAGTCAAGGAAATCGACTATGTAATAAGAAAACTACCTACAAAAAAAAAAGCCCTGGTCCAGATGGCTTTCCAGCAGAATTCTACTAGACATTTAAGGAGGAGCTGATACCAATCCTACTGAAGGTATTCCAGGTGATTGAAAAAGATGGAACTCTCCCCAAATCATTTTACGAAGCCAACATCACATTGATACCCAAGCCAGGTCAAGATCCAACAAAGAAAGAGAACTACAGGCCAATATCTTTGATGAACATAGATGCTAAAATTCTCAACAAGATCCTAGCAAACCGGATTCAAAAATACATCTCAAAAATTATCCATCATGATCAAGTAGGCTTTATTCCTGGGATGCAAGGCTGGTTCAGCATTCATAAAACCATAAATGTAATTAAATACATCAACAGATGTCAAAACAAAAACCACATGATTATATCATTAGATGCAGGAAAAGCTGTTGATAAAATCCAGCACCCCTTCTTGATAAAAACCCTTGAACATCTGGGCATACGGGGAACATACCTCAAAATAGTAAAAGCCATCTACGAGAAACCCACAGCCAGCATGCTCCTAAACGGACAAAAATTGGAACCATTTCCCCTGAAAACTGGAACAAGACAAGGATGCCCACTCTCACTCCTCCTTCCACATAGTATTGGAAGTCCTAGCTCGAGCAATCAGAGAAGAGAAGGCAATCAGGGGTATCCAAATAGGAAAAGAGGAAGTCAAGTTATCTCTCTTTGCAGATGATATGATTGTGTACCTTGAAAACCCAAGAGAATCTGTCAAAAATCTTCTTACACTGATAAAGGCCTTTGGCAAAGTCTCGGGATAAAAAATAAATGTGCCAAAGACAATCGCATTTCTCTACACCAATGATAACAAACAGAAACCCAAATAAAAAACACAATTCCATTCACAAGAGCCACAAAAAAAATGAAATACCTTGGCATCTTCCTAACCAGAGACGTGAAAGACTTTTACAATGAAAACTACAAAACACAGCTCAAAGAAATCAAAGATGACACAAACAAATGGAAAAATATCTCATGTTCATGGATTGGAAGAATCAACGTTGTGAAGATGTCCATCTTACCTAAGGCAATCTACAAATTCAATGTAATACCCATCAAATTACCACCAACATTCTTCTGAGACCTAGAAAAAAACAACACAGGAATTCATATGGAAACACAAATGTCCAAGAATAGCCAGAACAATCCCCAGCAAAAAAAAAAAAAAGCAGGTGGTATCACATTACCAGACTTCAAACTTTACTATAAAGCTACAATTATCAAAACAGCTTGGTATTGGTATAGGAACAGGCATATAGATCAATGGAACAGAATTGAGATTCCAGAAGCAAAACCTCAATTTCTCAACCAACTCATCTTCGACAAAGCCTCCACCACCTACCACTGGGGAGAGGAGAACCTATTCAGTAAATGGTGCTGGGAAAACTGGCTGACTATATGCAGAAGATTGAAACAGGACCCCTATCTATCCTTATGCACAAAGGTTAACTCCAAATGAATCAGAGACCTAAATGGAAAACCTCAAACCATAAGAACCTTAGAAAATGAAGGACATACCCTCATGGAAATTGGAACTTGCATCCAATTCCTGAACAAAACCTGAAACCCACAGGTCATAAGAGAGAAGATAGACAAGTGGGACCTTATTAAACTGACAAGCTTCTGCAAAGCCAAAGAAACCATCAAGAGAGCAGGGAGACAGCCCACAGACTGGGAAAAAGTATTTGCCAACACCAGGTCTGATAAAGGTTTAACATCTTGGATCTACAAGGAACTCAAACATGCTGAAAAGAAAAAAACAAACAACCCCATTATAAAATGGGCAAAAGATATGAACAGACACTTCACAAAGGAAGACATCCGAGCAGCCAACAGACACATGAAGAAATCTTCAATCTCACTAATCATCAGGGAGATGCAAATCAAAACCACACTGAGATGCCACCTAACTCCAGTCAGAATGGCAATTATCAACAACTGAAAAAATAACAGCTGCTGGAGAGGATGTGACGAAAAGGGAACACTTCTACACTATTGGTTGGAGTGTAAACTAGTGCAACCTCTGTGGAAAGCAGTGTGGTGATTCCTCAAAGCTCTAAATATCAGCCTCCCATATGACCCCGCAATCCCCCTACTGGGAATATATCCTGAAGAACTCAAATCACTCTATAAAAAAGATACCTACACACACATGTTTATTGCAGCATTTTTCAGAATAGCAAGGACCTGGAAGCAACCATGCTGTCCATCAAAAGAGGACTGGATTGAAAAATGTGGTACATATACACGATGGAATACTACGCAGCCATAAAAAGGAACGAAATCATGAATTTTGCAGCAACCTGGATGGAACTAGAGTCTATAATACTGAGTGACCTCTCACAGAAACAAAGATCCGAGTATCACATGTTCTCACTCATATAATGGACCTTTAACATCCAATGTAATACTATAAGAAAATGACTGACAGTAGTGGGAAACTATGGTGGGGGAAGGAGATGGATCAATGGCAGCAAATATCTGTCTGGCGATGGGGAAACACCTCTTATCAACAGGGTGCCTGAATGAAACGTACTTGTATACCTAACCTTTAACTGTACCCCACAACACCATAATAAAAAATACTGATTAATAATTAAAAAAAAAGAAAATACAAGTCACTGAATTGGGGAAACCATCCCAACTGACACCTTGACATCAGATTTTTATTTTCCAGAATTGAGTAGATAATTTTTTGTTATTAAAGCCACGCAGCATGTGGTACTGTGTTAATGGCAGCCATAGCAAACTGCTAGGAAGTTCCCTGCTGCTTGGCTGAGATGGCAACAGAATTGAATCACATCAGAATCCACTAACACTGATAGACTGACAACTCTGGGAAACAAACTCCCTTCTGAAATATTATAGAGACAAGTGAGGCCGCAGCTCCCCACCTGGCAGGGCTATGATGATGTGTTCTGTGAGATGACAAGAGGTAGGTAGATGTTAGAATAGCCTAAATCACTTACTTTTTGTGTATAAACCACCCTAGTAATAATGATGGTATATGAGGCTCAGACAAAGTCTGGCAGACAGTGAAGCTGCTGCTATACAGAATACATGGGGTGGCAAGTTAAAACAAGTAAAACTGGCAGCTCATAAAGATTCTCATGGCCTAGTGTAAAAACAGTGCAAAAGTGTTTCCTCTGATATTCCTCAAGTATGTGAAGAGGAATTTTTTCCTAACTAGGTTTCCATTGAGGACTAATGGTGGCTAGATTCCTTTGGGAGGGGTCTGTGGGTCAGTCTAGTGGAAAAGCCCTAGGACAGAGCCCAAGGAGTCCCCATATTTGGGTCTGGGTCTTGGGCTCATCCTGGTCTTCTCAGGTTCTCATCTATGGACCCCTCTCTGTTCCCACTCTCGCCCCAGCCCAGCACTGACTTTGTTTGGTGACATGGTACAATTGCCATTTGTCCAAGGAGGAAGAGGAGTTGGGCCCATCAAATAGCTCTTCACTGATCTGTGTAGAGTTCTTCAAAGAAGGTGTCCAGCAGCTGGGTCAAGAGGTGTCAGTGGCCTGTCTGGCGGTCTCCACAGGGGAACAGCCTCATTAGGAATTATGTTCCTCATATCAGGCAGATAAGAGCATCTGTATAGACCTTTAGCCAAGAAGGAAACAGATGACCTCACTTCCTTTGTGACAGACCTCTGAGCTTGAAGTCTCAGGATTTACATCTGAGTAAACAAACTTGATCCTCAACACTCACCTTTCCATCCTGCCAGCCATGACCTGGGGTATGAACCTGACAGAACTCCCAAACTTCTAGTACCTGACAACTTATTTCTGCCCAAGAAGGGCTCCTCGAATCTCCTGCTTCTCCCCATATGCACACAAACTAGTGATGAGAGAGGGTGAAATACTGCCCAGATGGTGCCACAAGTGAGGACTGGCCTGGATGGGTCTGCTCTGGACTTCTCTGTGTTGCCATTAAATAACGCTTGGCAGATGTCCTAAAATGTAGGGTGGAGATTGAGGTCAAAGTCAATGTCTGCATCTTCAGAAAAGTCTCTGATGTTGGGTCTTGCTGAGGTGAGAGCCTTAGAAAGTTGGGATACAACAGGAGGGTATCTTGCTTTCTTGAGTGTTTCTCATCAAATAAGTTGGATACAGGACTGCCTCTAGAATGTGGAAACTATTACTAGAGTTCCAAATTCTGTTGTGTTCTGTCACAAAGGAAGTGAGGTCACTTCTTCAAGGTTCCACCACCTAAGCCCTTTCTTCCATAAGACCTTCCCAAAGGCCTGCTTGGCTACTGACTGCTCATCCTGCCCCATGCCAACTTTTTACCTGTTCACAATTATGCAAACATGGCCCCCCTCAGCACTCTGGAAAGACTTGAATAAAGTCAGTATCTCAGGTTTAAATACACAGAGCTAAGTTCGAAGCATATTTTTCTTACCAGTCCTGTGATTCTATATATGGCATCATACCCCTGAGAGCTTCCTCAGAGCCTCATCCTATACATGTCATTGTGCCTCTCAGAGCTTCTTCAGTCTCCCACCTGCGCTATGAGGATAATGTCAGAATTTAGTTCCAGGAGAGCTCATCAGTTGTTTGTGAGATAATACTTACAACCTTTGGGTTTTGGTATTACACATAGCTAATGCATAAACTTAAAGGTGGAAGAATTATAAGGGATAGGTTGTAACACAGAGTACAACTCAAACAGACCTGGGTTCTAACAGTTGGATCTGGGAAAAGCCATTGTGCCTCTTAATCTCATTTTCTAAGATCCACTATAAAGAGGTTGAAATTAAATAACATTCAGATATTGCCAAAGTCTTCCTATTATATTTAGAATCAGGCCTGTGTGCCTCACTTTGGCCTATGTGGTGAGCAGACCCTCTGATGGCTCACATGATCGTCACCTAACCCGTATACACGCCCTTGTGTAATTGGTAAGTGATTAGTGACTAACTCCTAGTCAATAGAATACAACTATAGATATATAATGTTACTGTTAAGTTTTAGTTACTAAAATATTGTGGATTCCCTCTTTATCTTTTTTGTGTTCTCTCTCTCTCTCTCTCTCTCTCTCTCTGGTATACCTTGCCCTGGGGAAGCAAGTATCAATGTTTTGAGTCTCCCTATTTATAGGCCTCCATGAAAAGAAATGGAAGGAGTGCCAAGAACAACAGAAATAAACCCAGGCCTTTGTTTCAAACTGAATGATTCCAACAACTCACAAATTGAGCATGGAGGCTAATCCTCTCTAGTCAAATTTCATTTGAGGCCACAGCCTCAGCTTCATGAGAGACTTCAAGGCAGAGGCACCCAACTAAGCCATGCCAGGATTCCTGGTCCACAGACACTGTGGCATAATACATGTTTAGAACTTTGAGCTAGTACATCTTGAGATAATGTTGTCAGAGTTGTAGATAATGGCACAGTCTACCAAGCCCCAGCAGATGCCCCTTCCCTCCTCCTATGTTCCATCATCATCTTCTGGCTTATTACAGCACATTGGCTGGATTTATAACCTTTTTTGGCTTAACTCATGTCTCCTTGCAAGTCTCTGCACCAGGAGAACCTTTTCCCTGACATACTGTCTTAGTAAGTCTTCTCCAGAGAAACAGAAACAATAAGATTGATAGAGATATATGGGAAGGGATTTATATGAGAATTAACTCATGCAGTTAAGTAGGCCAAAAAGTTCCATGATTTCCAAGCTGTAGAATCAGCGAATCCAGTGGTGTAATTCCACCTGAGTCTGAAAGTTTAAGGACCTAAAACCAGGAGGTGGAGGAGGATGGTCCAGTGGTCAGAGGACAAGGAGCTCTGATGTCCAAAAGCAGGGAAAATTTATATCTCAGTTCCAGATGTGTGAGTGAGAATTTCTCTTTTCCCTGCCTTTTTATTCTATCCATACCCTTACCAATTTGGATGATGCCCTCATTGGTGAGGGCAGATGTTCTTTCTCCCATCTACTGATTCAAATGTAATCTCTTAATGAATCACCTTATAAGACACACCTAGGAATAATGTTTCACCCGCTCTAGGCATCCTTTAGCCCAGCCTAATGACACATAAAAGTGACTATCACAAGTTCACCTGCATGCTTGGAACCCATACACATCTCCTTAAACCATCCATGATTTCTAAATTTAAAAAAAACCAACAGTAACAAGGTTCTAATTCCACCCCACTTGATACAACTGTCTGGGGTATAATTGAAAACACACTGAACCCTTCCTCAGAACAAGAGGTAAAGTCCCAAGAAATGTTTACTCTTCTTCAGATACCTAGAAACTTAAATACTATGTAAAATTATCAATACTAAAATATTGATATGAAGTCAATACATCTTTGAATACATGATAAGGAAATAAAGCAAAGATATTTGTTTAATACACACATATAAACAAAATATTCATAACAAAATTAGAAAATCCTCATGTAATTACTGTCCTCCTTGCTATAAATGGTCCTGCTGCCCAATCTGTGTTTCCTGTGCTTGAATATTTTCTTGAACAATGACTCAAATCCTCATTCTTAAAGAAACTAGGGCATTTATAAAATCATCTGGATTGGGTTGTTATAGTTTTTCACCCACCTTCACTGATCACAGGTGATGCCCTAAAAGATCCCATATTCCAGGCATACTGTTTCTTATCTCCATTGTGGAGTAGAATCTAATTTCCCACTGATAGTTTGGATCGACCACCTCACCCAACACTGTAATGTCCTTTTTTGTCTATTGACTCAGAGATACAAGGAGGCCAAAGTAACTTGTTAACAGTCTTAATTTTCAGGGCAAGGAAATTTTTGTTGTACCTTCTGATGGAAGAATTTTTCTCTCTGAAATGAATTACTCTAAGCCAACAGAACACGAAACCATGGGAAGAAGGAAGAAAATTTTACTAGTGAATCACTAGACATCATGGTGAATGGTGTCACTTCCATTTTCATCACTTGATTTCTGTATCAGCCAATCCTGGGTATTAGGAAAAAGTACCATATATTGTATGCAGATTCAGAGCATACACAGCTTTCTGTGCAACTTTACCCCACACCTATAAATGATGGTTACCTAATTAGGACTAGAACTGTACCTTTTTTTTTTTTTGAGTTGGAGTCTCACTCTGTTGCACAGACTGGAGTTCAGTGGCCGCTCCCGGCCACCGCAGCCTCGACCTGCTGGTCTCCGGCGATCCTTCCGCCTCAACCTTCTAAGTAGCCGGAGTTATAGGCATGCGCTACCACACCCGGCTGATTTTTTGATTTATTGTAGAGATGAGGTCTCGCTGCCCAGGCGGGTCTCGAACCCGCGGGCTCAGGCAATCCACTCACCTCAGCCTCCCAAAGGCGCGGGATTACAGGCTGAGCCACCGAGCTCGGTTCAGAACTGTACCTTTAAAAGGTCATCTCACCATTCTATCAATGCTGCTGTAAGAGCATAAATTCCTGGAGGATGAGTCTATGCTTCTGGAAAAGCATTGCATCTGAGGAAGGCAAATTCATATCCAGAATAAAAGTCTATTCCAGTAAGGGCAATACACCGCCCCTTCTATTAAGAAAGTTGTCAAATGTGATCAACCTGCCACCAAGTAGAAGGCTGATCACCTTGTGGAATGGTGACATACTGGGGGCTCAATGTTGGTCTCTGCTATTGGGAGACTGCACACTCAGTGGTGGCAAGAGCCTGGTTGGCCTTGGTGAGTGGAAGTCCATGTTGCTGAGTCCAAGCACAACTTCCATCTCTGCCACAATGGCCACTTTGATTGTGAGTCCATTGAGTAATAATAGCAGTGACTGGGGAAAAAGGCTAACTGGTATCCACAGAATAGGTTATTCTATCCACCCGATTATTTATACTTCCTTTTGCTGAGACTATACCTTGGTTGGCATTGATATAGTACACTAATATCTTCATGTTTTTACCCCTTCCAGATATGTCTAGCCACATACATCTTCCCCAGAATTTTATTTATCCAATTTCCCCAAATCATCTTCTATGTCACTGACCTACCAGGCAAACCATTGACCACAGTCAGTGACTTGGTATATGGTTGCATGTCTGGCCATTTCTCCTTCCAGTCAAAGCGCATGGCAAGATAAAATTCTGATGTTTTGAAGTTCTGCCCACTGGGAAGATTTTCTGTCACCATTATTTTTCAGGGATGTCCCAGAAAGGGGCTGTGGCACTGCAGCTGTCTATTTTTGGGTGGTGCCTGCATATTGTGCAGAATCATCAGTAAGCCAGCCCTAATCTGTTCTTCCTCTGCCTACTGATTGTAAAATTTTCCCCATGATGCCACAGGTGTTGGCTGGGGGAGAGAAAGCAGCATAGCAGGAGCAGGAACCATTAGCATTTGAGTCACTTCTTCATATAACTTACATATGTTTAAGGATCAGCTTAGCCTGATCATGTACATGCCACTTCCATTTGATAATGAAGTACTGCTGTGCATGCCCAACCTTATGATTTAGTGAGTTATATAACACCCAGTTCATTACAGGCAGAGCAGATTACATGATTACTTGATGGCTCATGGTCGAGCACTCATTTTCTACTAAGGCCTTGTAGCAGCCAATGAACTATCATTCAAAATGAGAGTAGGTATGAACAGATAAAGGCAGGATCTTGCTTCAAAATCCTAAAGGCCAGCTCATCATTTATTAACAGGAGCCTTCCAAAAGCTCCAAACAGCATCCCTGTCTGCTACTGATCCCTCCAGTATCGCTGAATCTGTGAGATCCCATGATCCAAGTGGCAGGGCAACTTGCACAGCAGCCTGGACATGCTACAGAGCCTTCTCTTTCTGAGACCTCACTGGAAACGAGCAGTTTTTCAAGTCATCCAGTAAATGGAATGGAGTTATACTCCCAGGTAAGAAATGTGTTGTCTCTAAAATTCTAATGAGCCCACAAGGCACTGTGCCTCTTTCTTGGTTGACGAAGGAAGGGGGCAATGCAAAAACTTATCCTTCACCTTTGAAAGAATGCTTCAACATGCCCCAGCCATTCAACCCCTCAAAATTTTTCTGAGGTAGAAAAATGATAAATTTAGGTTAGGTTTATATTCCACTCCAACACACAAATGCATTACTAAGTGTCAAGTAGTGGTTACTTCTTCCTTATTAGATCTTATCAGAATAATGTCTTTAATGTAATGGACAGGGATGACATCTTGTGGAAGGAAAAGGTGATCAAGATCACTATGATAGATCCATGAGGTGGATAGTGGATGTCCTAAACACCCTGACTTGGTAACTACACATCCTATGCAAGTAACAAAGTATTTCATGTACCCCATATATATGTATATATATTATATATCAAAAAATCTCTGTGAACTAAATAATGACATAGTCCTAGAGCTGCTTTGGGTTGACCTTATGAGCAAGTATAATGACAAGGAAGTTTCCAGATCAATAGCTGCACACTGGGTACCAGAGGATGTGATCATTTTTTCAAGTGATGAAAACATCTGGGTCAGAAGGTGCAATCTGAGTCACCGCCTGGATGAGCCTATGATAATCCACTGTCATTTTCCAGAATCCATGGAAATATTGGATTTATCTCCCACAGAGGACAAATAGGAGGGTTGAATGGGGATGTGGTGGGAATCACCACTCCTGCATGATTCAAGTCCTTGATGGCGGCATGCATCTCTGCAATCCCCCCAAGGGATGTGGTGCTGCTTCTAATATACTAGTTTCCTAGGTAGAGGCAGCTTTAATAGCCTCACTTTACTTTTCCCACCATCATAGCCCTCACTCCACAGGTGAAGGAGCCAATCTGGGGAGCCTGCCAGCTGCTAAGAATGTATGTTTCAGCTCTGCATTGTGGAACTGGAAAATTAGTTCAGGATAATTTAGGGAACACACTTGCTCCACCGTGAGCTGGATCTAAGTTCAAAAACCTGGGATTAAAAAAGCATTTGCATCCCTAGGTCCCCAAAAGCAAAGGCTTCTTCTGGCTCAGATAGGCTTCCCTCCTGCTCAGTATGCCTGCAGAGCACCTGAGGATTCGTGGGGAGCCTCCCTGTAACCAGATCCTAGTCAATGGGAAGAAGGCAGACTCCAGAATGTATCTTCAGCTTCAAGAGCATGGAGAGGAGTGTATGGATGGAAGTGAGAGCAGTCATTCTCAGCTCTAAGTAAGTATGAAATACTAGCTTGCATACTTCACATGCTCATGTGGATATAGCAGGGGGATCATATAACACTTGACCTCTTCAGACTCTTCTTTCACCTAACACTGTGTATGTAAGATTCATCTTTGTCTTTTCATGCTTTTATGGATTATTCCTTTATCTGAGTAGTATTTCATTGCATAGAAGTTCTCCAGCTTGGTAATTCATTACCTACTGAAGGTCATTCTTCAAAATCAACTGACTGTATTTACAAGGGTCTACTTGGGGTTCTATATTCCATTCATTTTTTCATCTATTCTCTCACAAATAGCCACTGTCTTCATTACTATAGTTATATAATATGTGTTTGGATCCAAATAAATAAATGGTTTAACTTAGCTATTTTTTCAGTCCTATGTCATCTCTTCTAGGTTCAGAAATTTTTGTTTTTGTTTTTGTTGGGAACGTAATTGGGATTCTACTGAAGTTTTAGATCACTAGACAGAATTGCCATCTTAACAATGAGTGCCCTGCTCTTTGTCAAGGCAGACCTCTATATTCATTTGTATTTATATTTATTTTCTCAACTGTGTTTCAAGGTTTTCTGAAACCATATTTGTGTGCCCTTCATCATATTTATGTTTAAGGACTTCAGTTTGGGGTGGTACTTTAAACGCGATTTTATTTTCATTTCAAATTTCAATTATTCCTAATTCCATTATTGCCAATATATGGAAAGTCAATGGAATTTTGCTTATTGGCCTTCAAATATACTCTTTGTTATCTCCATCTATTCCAGTCGACACACAGGATGGTGAACTCTTTTAATTTTAATTTCAAAAATTATGGCATGGAATAATCAGAACACTGGATATAAGAGATTCACCAAGACTGCCAGGAGAGAGTGTATGGCCACCGCTGAACGGCTCTAAGTGGCCTGTTTTGTGCCTAGTAGCCAGCAGGTGGCAGGCAACCCCATCTGACGTTCTGCCTGTGGACTTTGTGCTGCATTCCTGGTGAGGACCACAACTTCCTTCTTTTCAGGATGGACCCAGGGAGGTAGGTCTATCCAGATGGACCCTCAGAGCTTTGGGACACCTGGAGACAGCATAAGGAAAAGGTGAGAAAGAGTACATTTTTTTAGAAAAAGCTTTCTGTTTGAGGCCCTGAGTCTTGAGGAGAGAGCTTTGCCATATTACTTAGGTAATTAAGGTAAACTAATAACCTCCCAAGGGTGTCAGCCAGAATGTTTTCCTAGTCTGCCAGGCTTTGTCTCACTTTCAACCAGGGATGATTCTGGAGTCGGTTTCCAGAAGACTCAGCAAGGCAGCAATGTGGTGGCTGCTGTGTCTGGAGGTGAAACAAATGTAGGATGATTTGTGAATCGTTCATTCTAGTAATAGTAACTGGGGAAAGACAAGAGAGAAGACCCTGAGGAGATGCCAGTGCCCAAGGGGGTTGGCTGAAGTTGTGGGTAGCATCCCTGAGAGAATAGATAAGGGAAAGATGTGATTCAAGTGTTCCTGTCCTGTGAAAATGTCAAAGTCCAATTGTCCCAAGTTAAGGTAGTCAAGAAAGCCGAATGCATAATGCATAAAGGTCGAAACACAGGTTTACCACCTGGATGTGGAGAGGAAGAGGAAGAGTAGGGGGCAGCTGTTAATATGGGTCAGTGCTGGGGTAGATATGAGTGCCAAGAAGGAGTCCAATGGCCAGCTTGTTTTCAGAGGAGAAATTTCTTCACCACCCCATGCATTCTCTCAGTTAGCCCACTGTGTTTGCTGGTATGGAAGACAATAGGCCCTGGTGATGTTATCCCCAATGCTCACTGCTGGGAGCCATTACATGGAAAATGGGAGCCTTCATTAGACTGAATAACAAGGAGATTTCCAAAGGGGCCAAGACTGAGGCAGTCAGACCTTGATTGTGTTCTGGGCTGTCAACCATTAACAGAAAAAAACAAAGAGCAGTCTGATGTAAGGGTCAACCACAGTGAGGACATATCTGTTGAGACCTGCTCCTTGATGGAGTGGGCCAATAAAATCAACTGGCCAATTGGTTTGAGGATAGTCACCACTCCAAATGTGATTAAGGGAGGAAAAGGAGTGAGACAAATCTCTTTGGCAGAACAACCACTTCGGGATGGCCTAAGCATCTGAGTTGGATAAAACAGAAAAGGCACAAAAGCAAATCCAAGGTGATACGCAGGCCCATCTGAAATACCTCATAGTCAAGTGTGCCTGAGAATTAAAGCCAGATGTCACTTTCTTCACAGTGAGAATGGAGATGTAGGCTAAGGAAATCTGCCTTTTTGTCATATTGAGAGGCAGCATCTTGGTGACTGGTGGGAGCTGAGACATAGTGAATGAAAATAGGCCATGTGGCCCAGTTATCAGCAATGTACCATCAAAGGAGGTTCCCACAGAGCTTAGCCATGAATTGCCAGTTTGAGGTTACCCAACACAATTGGCCATTACTGATGACCTGAGAATTTGTGAATATGTGGGATTCAGGATGGCCTTGGAGGTAGACTGCTCTAGAGCCAGGAGGATGGCTATAAGTTTGGTCCACCGAGTTGAAAGACCCTTGTGCTGCAAAGAGGTATCTGAAGCCAGATGACAGACAGTGTTTAACCAGATTTGACCAGGGAACTTCCTCATGCGCTATCACTGAATACCACTGCTGCAGCAATGCAATGACCTCCTAGCCAGCAGAAGGGTTTCAACTAGCCAAAGGCTGAATGGGTGCTGGTTGTTGGAGATCTTCTTCAGGCATACCAGAGGGGCAGAGGCTGTCATCCTCATGAATCCTAGAAACTCCTGAGGGCCTGGGCCTGGCTCATCCTGTGAGTACCACTTTCATTAGATAAGAGATGCACAGTGGTAGCATCCAGTGTGCAAGGATGGGATCCTCAGATCCAAGGCATAATGGGGAATCTGTGTCATGATGTGATGGCTAGTTTCATGTGCCAAGTTTTCTGGGAAAAACGATGCCCAGGTAGCTGGTATAACATAATTTTGGGTTATGTCTGTGAGGGTATTTCTGGGACAGATTAGTACTTGAATCAATAGACCGAGTAAAGGAGTTTTCTCTTATCACTGTAAATGGGTGCTGTCTAATCATTTGAGGACCTAAATAGAACACAAAGAAAGAGGAAGAGTCAATGTATTCTTTGATCTGGGACATGCATTTTCTATCCCCACAGACATTGGCGTCTTGATTCTCAGGTCTTTTTATTAGGGCCAGAACTTAGACCAATGCTTTCTCTGATTCTCAGGCCTTTGAGTTTAGAATAGAACTACACTGTCAGATTTCCCAGGCTCTAGTTTTCCTGTGACAGCCAGGCCGTGCCTGCAAGAGGGAACCTGGTACAACCAGTGGCCATTCCAGAAAGATGGACATGTGTATACATGTCACAAGCTATACTTTCTGCATTCTCCCCTATAGGAAGAGACTATATAGGAGCTGTAGATAGGATCCTTGCATAATTGGCTCACAAACTTGGATAATAAGTCTCATTAGAACTGAAATATCATGATTGGATGAAGAAGTGTGTAGACCCCGGAAAGTTCTCTGAGGTAAGGAGAACATGTTCTTGCATGTGAACACATCTGCAAAGCTGTAATCTTTTTTATCTCCTTGATCCTGAAATTCAGGGCAGGCACCCTAAATACTTTGGGAAAAGTAGAGCCTACCAGGGAAGAACAGAAAAGCCCAGTCTCAAAAAACTAACAAAAATGGCAAAATAGGATATGAGTGGTTCATTTATAGACTCTGCATTCATATGAAGACTATTGACCGACTCATTATTATTGGATGGGTAGGAAACACAGTAGGCCAAATCTGATTGGATAATCCTTTGGAAGGTCACTGTGGGTTACTTTAGTGGGAAAGTCCTAAAACAGAACCCAGGCAGTCCCCATATTCAGGTCCGAGTCCTGGGTTTACCCTGTTATTCTTGAGTTTCTGTCTGTGAAACCCCCTCTATGCCTGTTCTCATCCTAGCCTAGTGCTGACAATAGTGGTAGTGTAGTATACCTATCTTTTATCTAAAGAGATAAAGGAGTTGAACACATCTAACAGCTCCTTGTTATCTCCTGTGTGGAGCTCTGCAAAGAAAATGCATGGCAGCCTGATCAGGAGGTATCAGTTGCCTGCCTGGCTGTCCCTACAGGAGAATACCCTCATTAGAAATTCTCTTCCCCATATCAGGCACAAAGGAGCATCTGTATAGACCTCTAGCCAGAGAGGAAACAGATAACAGTTTAAAGTCTTGGCATTCACATCTGAGTGGCCAGACTTGGTCCCCAACACTCATCTTCCTATTCTGCCAGCCACGAACTGGGGTATGAACTTGAACCACCAGGCTTCTAACATCTGACAATCTCCCCAACATCTGATCAGCCCCCCTATTTCTTGTTCCTCCCACACATGGTGAAGAAGAGGGATGTGGGGTTTCTCTGCTGTGATTATAGGAGAGGTCTGACCTGAATAGGCCTGGGCTGGCTGTCCTGTGTTACCTGTGGGTGTCTCCTGACAAATGTCCAAGGGCATTGAGGGTAAGAGATGAACCAATCTCTGCATCATCTAAAGAGGCTTTTACTTTGGACCTTGTGGAGGTGAAAACCTCAGAAAGTCAAGGTACAGCAGGAGAATATCTTGCTCTCTTGAGGGTCTCCTGCCAAGTGAACTGGATACAGGACTGTCTCTAGAATGTAGTGCCTGGTTACCAGAATTCTAAGTTCTGTCGGGGTCTGTCACAAAGGAAGTGAGGTCATTTTTTCAAGTTTGCATTACTTGAGCCTCTTCATAAGATTTCCCCAAAGGCCTCACTTGGCGGCTGATGGCTCACCCTCCACTTCTGTCAACTCCTTACCAGTTTATAATTATGCCAGTGTAGCTGGTCCCAGCCTCTGGGAAGACCTGGGTGCAGTCAGGGACCCAAACTTGAGACAGAGCTGGGTTTGTGAAAGGACATAAGATGGAGTCAATATACCGAATGAGCAGCCATTCTAACATTGTTTAGATTTGTTGTGTTTTTCTAGCAGTTCTTCTTTAATTTTCCCTCTAGCCAAGGACAGAACTGGTAGCTCCTGACAATTATTTTACAACCCCTCCCCAGTATCAACATGGTGGCAGTCATGTGAATGACTCACCCATCTGCCTGCTGCCCATCACGGACTTCAGTACCTGTGCTTATCTGCCTTCCTTGATGATGTGGAACAGACCACCACCCTGTCATCTTGATGGCCTATCCCCATCAAGGGAAGGTTTAAAAGGCATTCAACTTCAAACAGCAGTTGCCATTGTTTTGTTGGGCACTGACCAGGCCATGTGTGCTTTGAGCTATGGCTGTCATGTTTTCTTGGCTTTGGCCCCCTTTCCCTACCTTGGGGAGGTGAATCTCCTCTCTCTCTCTTTCTCTAATTTACTTTCTAAATAAACTATAATTTCCAATCTAACTTCTGTGCAGTTCTTTGTATCTTTTATGCAGCACTTGGTCACAGACACACCCCTGTTGGGTCTAACTTAACAGTTTGAGTCTCCTTTTTCTCTCATTATTTCTGTGACTCTAGGAAGGTCTTTATGTGTTGGGTTTGGGGCCTCCCAACATGCACAATAAGGATCATGCCTGCATCTCCTTCCTAGGAATTTCATCAGGTGTATATGAAATAAAACTTATAAAACCCATAGTGTGGTGTTATATGTAGATAATGTGCACACTTAGAGATAAAAGAATTAACAAGAAGGGGTGTGAAGCAGCATGGAACACAGCTCAAACAGGCCTGGGGTCCAGCAGTGTGACCTTGGAAAAGTCACTTTCCCTCTGAGTCTCATTTTCCATCTGCACCAGTAAGACATTGAGATGTCATCATCTTCTGATATTATACATTCCAGTTATATCTAGAACCAGTCCCATGTGCCTCATCTAGTTCTATGTGGTGGGCAGACTCCAGAAAGATTCATAGCACTAATTTATCAGTGACTTACTCTAACCAAAAGAATTACAAAAAATAAAATAAAAATGAGATGTCACTTCTGTCTTAGTTTAAGCTGACATAGCAAAGTACCATCAACTGGTTAGCTTCAGTTTGTAGCCTCACATGGGAGAAAGGAAGAGAGAGACAGAGACAGACAGACAGACAGAGAGAGAGAGAACTCTCTGGGTTGGTTTCCTTTTATAAGGCCAATAATCTAGTCATGAGGACTCCACCTAGAACACAGCCAAAATGATGCTATATTACTCCTAACATTTAATTATTTAAAAACTGTGATTTTATTATAATTTATTTTCTCATATTCTCTTTTGTGCACTCTCTCTCTCTCTATTATTCATTTTGGGAAAGCAAGCTTTAACATTTTGAGATTCTCTATTCATAATCCCCTGTGACAACACCAAAGGGAATGCCCGAGCAAACAAACAGAAAGGAACTCATGCTCTTGTTCTACACTGAATGATGCCAATGACTGCTCTGATTGAGCTTGAGAGGAAATCCTCCCCCAGTAAAGCCTCAGTTTGAGACCACAGACCCAGACCTATGTAAGACCTTGTGGCAGAGGCCCTCAGCTAAACTGTGCTCCAACATCCACCTCAGAAACTGTGACCCAATATGTTTGTGAGCCACTAGATTTGAGAGAATGTTCAGAGAGCAGTAGAAAATTACATAGTCTACTGTGATGCACCTTTTGACCCGGCCTCCCTTCTCCCTGCTTCATACTTGCTAGAATCACACTGGTCACCTCTCTAACTTCCGCCTCAGGCCTAAATTATTTCTGCCTACAGGTCTCTGCACCAGGAGTACTTACTCCTTGACACTTTATCTCTACATTGGTCAGTGTTTTCCAGAGAAATGGAACCAATAAGACATAGATAGGTTTAAATGTAAATACAAAACCCAGAATCTATTTATTTAAAAATGTGTATTTCTTCTTATATGTTTAAACTTCAGTCACCTTCAAAGTACTCTTAGCTTGATTCAATATGCCTTTAAAGATGCCTTTTCCACTGCTCAGAATAGTTTTTGAATTGTCAGTTTTGATGTCTTGCAGTGCTTCTGCTGCTTTTGGTTTCATTTCTTCCACATCAGCAAGATGTTTCCCTTTGAGGATCTTTTTCATCAGGGAAACAAAACAAAAAAAAGTTGCTTGAGGCAAGACTGGGTGAATAGGGAGGGTGGGACATGGGCTCATGCTGTTTTTGGTCAAAAACTGCTGAACACTCAGTGCAGTGTGGACAGGTTGTTTATGTAAATCACCCATCATAAAATGGGCAAATGTGATGAAAGAATCTTCATAAAAATTTCACTGAAGCTGAATGAAGCCTCTCACAATGCTAGCTGGTACACTGATGCCAATGGGCTAACTAGTAGGGGAAGTCTATACTATAAAAGGGCCTGCTCTACAAAAGTTAATTCCATTTTGGGGGGTACATCCTCAGGTGTATGCCCAAATCTATAAGATTTATTAAGGTAATAGTTTTAAGCAATTATGAAGGTCAAGAATTCCCAAACTATGCTGCCTGCAAACTGAGCAACCAGGAAAACTGGTAATGTAATTCAGTCTGAGTTAAAATGCCTGTTAACCAGGAGGCAGATGGTATACTTGAATTTCAAAAGCCTGAGAATTTTAAAGGTATTAGAACTGGAAGTGGGGGAAGTGCTGTTGTGAGAAGTCTTATAAACCAAATTCCCATGCCCAAGCTCAGAAGATGGATATTTCTACTCGAGGGGAAAGAGAGAGAGGAGAGGAGAGGAGAG
>NW_007253921.1:346595-384695 GCF_000164805.1 Carlito syrichta
GGAGAGGAGAGGGAATATGACTGAAACACAAGACACCTCATAGAGCATCTCTTAAAATCACCATGCCATGTGATTAAGGTTAATGTAAAACCACAGCATCTCAACTGAGAATTGCAGAAATTTTAAGACTAAAACTTCGGGTCAACTTGCCAGGTAAAGAATCAAGACCAGCTAAGGTTCTTGCTGAAGACAAAGGGAAGACAGAATGGCTAGTAGAAGATATAAATAACAGCCTCAAACATGTGACCAGTTACAGAAAGGATCACAATTGTCAAAAATATTTACTTCTCATTTTGTTATGCGTGTATGAGAATATGATTTAAAGAAACAAATGCTGATACTAAGTTTGATAAGAGGTAGGTTTGTGATTGTTAATTTTTCTGTTCGGTTTGGGCTGTGCCAAGAACCTAGATAGCTGTGAAAGATTATTTGGGGGTATGTTCCTGAGGTGTTTTCCAAATTTAAATCAGTATTTAAATCAGTATTTAATCAGCATTTAAATCAGTACACTGAGTATAGAAAACCCACCATCACCAAAGTGGGTAGTATAATTTCATCTGTTGGGGGTCCAAACAGAACAAAAGGCAAGTAAAGGACAAGTTCTCTCTCTCTTTTCCATTTAGAGTTGATTTTTGTGTATGATGATAGGTAGGGATGCTGTTTCAATCTTCTGCATATGGTCAGCCAGTTTTCCTAGCACCATTTACTGACTGGGTTCTCCTCTCCTCAGTGTTTGTTGGTGGAGGCTTTGTTGAAAATGAATTGGTTTGGAAATTGAGGTTTTGCTTCTGGAATCTCTAACCTGTTCCATTGGTCTGTATGCCTGTCCTTTTACCAATACCAGACCGTTTTTTATTGTAGCCTTATAATAAACTTTAAAGTCTGGAAGTGTGATACCTCCTGCTTTGCTGCTTTAGCTGAGAATTGTTTTGGCTATTTGTGGTCATTTATGTTTCCATATGAATTTCCATCTCCAGTTCTGAGAAAAATGATGTTAGTAATTTAATAGGTATTGCTTTGGATCTGTAGATTGCCTTTGTTAGGATGGACACCTTAACAATGTTGATTCTTCCAATCCATGAGCATGGAATATTTTTTCATTTGTTTATGTCTTTGATTTCTTTGAGCAGTGTACTGTCATTTTTGTTGTAAAGTTCTTTCACTTCTCTGGTTAGGAAGATGCTGAGGTGCTTCTTTGTGTGTATGTGTGTGTGTGTATGTGTGTGTGTGTCTATTGTGAATGAGATTGTATTTTTATTTTTTTCTCTGCCTGTTTGTTGTTGGTGTATAAGAATGTGACTGTCTTTTGCATGTTTATTTTGTACCCTGATGCTTTGCCAAAGTCCTTTATCAGTGCAAGGAGGTTTTTGATAGATTCTCTTGGATTTTCCATATATAGGATCATATCATCAGCAAAGAGGGATAACATAATTTCCTCTTTTCCTATTTGGATACTTCTGATTTCCTTCATTTGACTGATTGCTCTAGCTAGGACTTCCAACACTATGTTGAACAGGAGGGGTGAGAGTGGGCATCCTTGTCCTGTTCTGGCTTTCAGGGGAAATGCTTCCAACTTCTATCTGTTTAGCAATATGTTGGCTGTGGATTTATAATAGATGGCTCTTACTATTTTGAGGTATGGTCCTCTAGGGAACACCTTAGGTGTTCAAGGTTTTGCTGTTTTGTTTTGTTTTTAATCATGAAGAGATACTGAATTTTATCAAAAGCCTTTTCTACATCTAATGATATAATCATGTGGTTCTTGTTATTACATTTGTTGATGTATTTAAATACATTTATAGTCTTCCAGGTGTTGAACCAACCCTGCATCCTGGGAATGAAGCCTACTTGGTCATGGTGGATATTTTTTGAGATGTGTTGTTGGATCTGACTTGCTAGAATCTTGTTGAGAATTTTTGCATCTATGTTCATCAGGGATATTGGCCTGTAATACTCTTTCTTTGTTGGATCTTTACCCAGTTTGGGTATTAGTTTGATGTTAGCTTCATAAAATGATTTGGGGAGCATTGCATCTTTCTTGGTTGCCTGAAATACTTTCAACAGGATTGTTGTCAACTCCTCCTTGTATGTGTTGCAGAAGTCTACTTGAAAACCATCTGGTCTATATATATAATATATATATTTATATATATAAAATGTATATATATATATTATATATATATATATTTGTGTGTGGGGGGGGTATTTTTCTTTTGATGGAGTCAATTTCCTGAGTTGTTATTGGCCTATTTGGTGTCTCAATTTCTTCTTGTTTCTATTCTGGAATGTCAGAAAGTCCTCCATTTCATTAGGTTATTGAGTTTGTGTCCATACAGGTATGCATAGTAATCTCTAATAATCTTGTGTATTTCTTTGGAGTCTGCTGTGACTTCATCTTTTGCATTTCCAGTGTGTATATGAACTTCTTTCTTTTTCTTGGTCATTCTGTCTAGAGGTCCATCAATCTTGTTCATCGGTTCAGAGAACCAATTTTTTGTTTTGTTGATTTTTTTCTGACATTTTTGTCCTCTATGTCCCATAGTTGGGTTTTTACTTTGGTGATCTGAATTCTTCGGCTGAAGTTAGGGTTTTAGTGGCCTTGTCTTTCCAACTCCTATAGGTGATTTGTTAGGTTATTAGCTTGTGATTTTTCTATTTTCTTGATAGAGATATAAGTTATCCTCTTAGTACTGATTTCATGGCATCCTACAGATTTTGGTAAGATGTTTCTTCATTTTCATTTGTTTCTGGGGAATCTTTTAATTTCTGTTTTGATTTCTGTGTTGACCAGTAGTTGTTCAGCATCATACTGTTTGGTGTTCATGTCTTTGTGGGTTTTGGGGAATTTTGTTGGTGTTGATATTTATTTTTATTCCACTGTGGTCTGAGAAGGTGCATGGCAGTATTCTAATCTTGTGAAATTTGTTTATGCTTGATTTATGGCTGAGGATGTGCTCGGTCTTGGAATACATTCCATGTGGTGATAAGTAGAATATATATTCTGTGGTTGTTGGGTGGAGTGTTCCATAGATATCTATTAAGTCCATTTGGTCAAGCATCAGATTGAGGTTTCAGATCTCTGTTTTGTTTTTTTTCCTTTATGATGTATCTAGGGTTGTTAGTGGGGGTATTTAAGTCCCCAGCTGTGATAGTGTTAGAGTGAATATCTTTTATTAGTTTATTTTGTTGCTGCTTTATAAAGGCTGGTGCTCCTATGTTGGGTGAATATATGTTTAGGATGGATATTACTTGATGGATTGAACCTTTTATCACTATGTAGTATCCTTCTGTATTTTTTTAAATTGATAGCTTAAAGGTTATTTTATCTGATATTGACATTGCAACTCTTGCCTCCTTTTGTGATCCATTCACCTGAAAATTTGTTTTCCATCCTCTAACTTTGAGTCTGTGGGCATCCTTTGTGGTGAGATGTTTCTCCTGGAGATAGGAAATTATTGGGTCATGTGTTTCTATCCAGTTTGCCATTCTATGTATTTTCAGTGGTGCATTTAGTCCATTCACATTCAGGCCAATTATTAAAATTTTAGAGTTTGTCCCTGTCATAAGGATCTTATAAGGCTATTTTGTTTTCTTTTGGCTTTTGTGTTAATATACGTGTGTGATTTTTCAGATGTGGTATATTGTTCTGCTGCTTCTGTGTTTGTGATCTTGTGGGATATATGGTCTTTCTTTTGTTTCTTTTTTCTTCTATGCACAGTACCTTTTCAAGCATATCTTGTAATCTTAGGGATTGAAAGACTGGGAAGGGCTTTAATTCCCCATTGCCAATGAAGCTTACCTTCGCTGGATAGGAAATTCTTGGTTCAAATTGTTTATCTTAATTCCCCTGTTGGGAATATACCCAGAGTAACTCAAATCATTCTACAAAAAAAGGTACCTGCACACAAATGTTTGTTGCAGCTCTATTCACAATAGCAAAAACATGGAACCAACCATGCTGGACTGGATAAAAAAAATGTGGTACATATATACAATGGAATATTACACAGCCATAAAGAAGAACAAACATATGAACTTTGCAACAACTTGGATGGATTTCGAGTCTGTCATACTCAGTGATCTATCACAGAAACAAAGAACAGAGTACCATATGTTCTCACTCATAAGCAGACCTTGAACATTATCATAATACTATAAGAAAGGGATTGGCAGTAGTGGGAAACTGTCAGGGGGATGGGATTGGCAGTTGAAGGAAGTTGCTAGGGGAGGGAGGGGAATACCTCATCAACAAGGGTACCTGCATAATCAATGTTTGTATACCTAACCCTGAATTGTACTCCAAATCTTTATTTTCAAAAAGTACTAAAATAAAAATTTAAAAAAGGAATTGTTTTTCTTTGAGAACATTAAAGATTAGGATCCAATCCTTTTTGGCCTGTAGTGTTTCTGCAGATAAGTCTGCAGCAATCCTGATTGGTCTCCACTGGTAGGTAGGTTGACAATTTTCCCTTGCTGCCTTTAGGATTTTTTGTTTTATAACTACTTTTTGTAGGTGAATTACTATGTGTCTAGGGGTTAGTCTTCTCATAAGACGGCTTGCAGGGGTTCCCTGAATCTCTTGTGCTTGTATAGTCATCTCCCTGACCAGATGAGGAAAGTTTTCTTGAATGACCTTATGGAATGTTTGTTCCAAGGTGTTTTCCATTTCTCTTTCTACTTCAGGTATTTCAATCAGATGTAGTTTTGGGTTCTTGATAAAATCATATATTTCTTGGACAGTTTATTCTTTCTTCTTAACTTTTTTTCCCTATATATTTTAATAGATTGAGATCATCGCATATTTTGGTCTTCCGTCTCTCAGATTCTTTCTTTTGCTTGGTCAATTCTGCTTCCCATGCTTGTCAGTTTATTATTTACTTGTTGGATGGAGTTATTTCTGTTATTTCTAAATACTCTTTCTCATGTCTGTTCAGCTTCATTGTAATTTCATTTAGTTTTAGCCCTTGGATTTCTTTACTTTTATTCATTCTATCCAACAATTCTCTGATCTCTGCAAGTACCTCCTGGGTACTGTCATTCTCAGAGATAGCCATTGTTTGTGCTCTAATGGTTGTTCTTTCAGGCACTGATTCTTTGTTGGGGCTCTGAATGCTACCAGTGATTCTTGGTTGGTTTTTATTCATTTGTAGCAGTTCTCTTACCTTTCTCTTTGATTTCATTGCTCAGTGGGAAATGGAAAAGCAGTCACTTCTGATATTTGCTCTACATTCTGTCCTTCTCTGAATCTGGGCTCCAGGTTTAATTATGAAATAGGACTGGGAATAGGGCATTGTGCTATCTATAATTTTGAGCACTTACTAAGGGGTGAGGGAGGGGCCACAAGGATTCAGAACCCACCGAAGGGTCACAGTGCTTACTATCTGGTGAATGGGCCAATTAGGACTTGCTCTCCTTCTCCATACAATGTGACCTTACACTGGGTATGTTTGTGTAACCCTGAGTCCAAGACAGGGTATAAAAGAGAAAGAGAGGAAGTAGAGGAAAAAAAGAAAAAAACAGATAGAAAACAGACAAAAAACAAAACCACAGAGAAAGAACAAAAATGGAGACATTGAAGAATGTAAGAAAAACGAAAACCAACCAACAACCAACCAAACTCAGAAAACTCATTATTAGAGAGTTGTCAGCTTTAGAATATCTCTTTGAAGGGTGGGCTCTTTCTTGTGGCAGCTTCTGTAACTGCAGGTCTGCTACTGCAGGTTTTCTCTTCTTTGTTGTGACTTGAGATGTTAGCATCTTCACCCCTGCTGCCAGCAGTTGATAGCCGACAGGTGTCCACAGAGGGTGGGGGGTGGGATAACTTGATTCGGCATCTCCCAGGCTCTCTCTCCCTTCCTTTGTCTCCCATCATGGTCACAGCCCCCATGGCTTCCAGTTCATGATGAGGGAATGGGGCCTCTGGCCTCAGCACTGCTCTCCTGATATCTTTAGCTCATTGCTATGGGCGGGGTGGGGGGTATCAGCTAGGCACTCGCCAGCCTCCTTCTAGGTCAGATCTGCTGTGTTTATCACCCAGCGCCTGGCTCAGGATGGGGGGGGTGTTGAATCATTTGGGGCTCTGCATCCACCATTACCCAACAGGGCTTGTGCACTGGGGGCAATACTCTCTGAGTTTGCAAAAGCAGCCCCAAAGAAATGTAGAGATCACCCCCTGGTCTCAAGATGTAGGTCTACTGTTCTGCAGAGGCTGCTGTGGAGCATTTCTCTGCCCAAGCTTTAGTGTGGTTGCTCAGTTTTTCTACAGGCTGCTGTTCCTGCTGCAAATGAGGGCCCAGGAGAGACAGCTCCCTCCTATCTCATGTTGCAGTAGTAGTGCCCTGCAGCTCAGCCTGGTGCTGGAGGTAGTGGAGGCAGTGGTGGCAAGTCTAGGCTTGGTCTGGTCTCTCCCCACTGCTTCCTCGGGACTCTGCCTCTGGCTCTCTCACCTTACTCCCTCTACCAGCATCTCAGAGTGGTAAGAATGACAGTGGTTTCAGAAGTTTCTTGCTGGGATAAACCGCTGATTTTGGAAAATGGCACTCAGCTTCTGTGCTCTGGGAAGTGCTATGGTCCAAGCAGAGTGGCTCTGGCACCAGTGACTTTACTGGGAGAGCTCTGGCCACTTGCTCCCAAGACCTCACTCAATGAGCCTCTAACATGCCCACTTATACACAAACATGGATATAGAATCATTTATACATTCACTCACACACAGGGACTGGCTATGCTGCCATCTTCCTGGAAGCTCCCCAGTCCCATTTTTTCTTAGTGCTCTGCATCAAACACCTCAGATAACACCCTTTCTGGCTTAATGACTCAGAGGCATGAGGAGCCCAAAGTGGCCAGAACAGTATTAGTGTTCAGTTCAGGGAAGCATTGCTGTGTGTCCTGGTGAACTCATTTTTCTTTCTTGATTCAAGACTCTAGGCCAGCAGACCATAAAGTTATAAGAGGAAGCAACAAGTTTTCTAGGGTGTCACTAGAGATAACAGTGACTAATGCCACCCCCATTTTTATCTTCTGATTCTTGAACTTGTGAATCCTGTCTATAAGAGAAACAGCATCATATACTGAATGCTGGTTTAGAGCACATACTGTCTCCTGGAGAACCTTGCCCAGGCATGTAAGTATTGCCACCTACCTGGCTCTGTAATTAAACTTTCAAGAGAACATTCCATTTATGTTCCAAGCTAGCTGCTTCATGATGGTGGAAAAGAAGGTGAAACTATTAATTCTGTGAGCATAGGCTATTGCTACACTTCCTTCGTTCTTATGTTATTTTCTTGATGAGAAACCATACAGTTTGGAATAACATAATTGTGAATAAAAAATTCAATTTGTTCAGATGGCAGTGCTGGCTGAAACATTGCATGCAGGGAAGGCCTACTCACATCTTGGCATCTTGGTGTCTATTTCTGGAAAAAAAAAACATATATATGTACATGCTTGCATGCTGCCCCTTTCTTGATGGAAGGCATCCAATAGAGTCAACTTGATTCCAGGTTGCTGGCTGATAACCCCAGAGATGGTGCCATACTGGAAACTTAATGTTCATTTCTGATGCTGGCAGATTGAGCACATAGTCATGGTTAGAGCTAGGTCAGCCTTGGTGGCTAGAAGTTCATGTTGCTGCATGAACGCATAGCCCTATCCCTGTTACCACAGTCACTTTGTCATGGGCCTGTTGGACACTGACAGAGAAGGCTGGGATATAGGTTGACTGGTATTCAAAGAAAGGTCAACTTATCCACTTGATTAGCAAAATTCTCTTCTGCTGAAGCTACTATATGGTGAGCACACATGGGACCAAACAATTGGCATAGAATTGCTCCTTTCACTATTTCTCCATTCATACAAAGTAAACAACTAGGTGCACTGTTGATAGTTCTGCCCACCTGAACTTTACCACTGTCCTTCATGGGTCTGTGGTGTTGAGCTGTGCACTATTGGATGATGTCTGTATATTATGCAGAATCACATCTAAACAAGACCTGGGTCTTCCCAACCTATGCCAAGTAATCACAGGCATTCCCATTTCCATGAACCCATAGGTGCAGGATGGGAGACAGAAGGCAGCATGGCAAGAGGGGGGATCATGGGCATTTGGCCACTTATGTAACTTCTTTATGAGTCTTCAGGGAGTGCTTAGGCCTTACCAAATATACTTCATTTTATTTTCATGATAAGGTGCCACTGTGCATGCCTTCCTTTTTGGCTTTGTGGGTTAGATAACATCTGGTATGATGGACAGTGCAGGTCACATGGTAACTTGGTGGCACATAGTTAAGCATTCAGTCTCTGTGAAGGCCCAGGTGGAAATCAAGACCTGTTTCTTAAAAGGAGAGAAGTTATTTCCAGAGGATGGAGGGTGGGGCTTTGCTCCAAAATCCTAAAGTCCTGAATTACATATAGTGGCCTTCCAAAGGCTTCAAATAGCATCCTTGTCTGCCACTGGTACTGCCATTATCATTCATCTGCTGGATCATTTGGCTTATGTGGCAGGCAGCTTGCATGCCCATCTAGGTTTATTACAGAGCCTTTTCTTGTTCTGGGCCTAATTTGAAACTAGTAGCTTTTTGGATCACTTGGAAAATGGGCCAGAGAAACACATTCAAATTAGAAATATGTTGAATCTCAAATCCAGTAATTTTTATTGGGCATGGTACCTCTTTTCTACCTGCTGAAACAGACAAATGCAGTAACCTGTTCTTCACCTTAAAAGGAATATCTCAACATACTCCACACCCCTAGCTCCCTAAAAAATCATTAAGGTAGAAGAAACATAAATTTTTATATGGAGTTATTTTCCTTCCCGTGGCATGCAAATGTCTTACTAATAAGTGTAGAGTAGTTACTAATTTTTGCTCACTAGGTCCAATCAACATAATGCCATCGATGTAATAGACCACAGTAATGTCTTGCGAAAAGAAAAGGCCATCAAGATCCCTGTGAACTAAATCATGACATAGCCCTAGAAAACCAATGTAACTTGAGGTAAGACAGTGAGTTGTGTGGCTAGCCTTGCCAGCTGAAAGTAAGCTGCTTTTTGTGGGCTTTATGAACCAGTGTGGAGCAAGACACATAAACCAGATCAATAACTGAATGCCAGGTATCAGGATATGGGTTGGGCTTTATGAACCAGTGTGGAGCAAGACACATAAACCAGATCAATAACTGAATGCCAGGTATCAGGATATGGGTTAATTTACTCAAGCAATGAAACTGCACCCAGTAAAGCAGCTGCAATTGTAGTAACCACCTGGTTACGCCAATTTCCAAATCTGTCCATTATCTGCATCATCCAAATAGACAAGTTAAATATAGATGTAGTAGAAGACAAAACCCCTGCATCCTTCAAGGCTTTGATGGTGGCACTGACTTCTCATATCCCTCCAAGGGTGTGATATTTCTTTGTTTTACTATGTTCCTTTGTCAGGGAAGTTGATGTGGCTTCTACTTGGCCTTTCTATTGATGATAGTCTTCAATCCATAGGTCAGAGAACCAAATAAGGAAGGAAAATAGAAGGAAAAAAAAAAAGAGAGGAAGAAAGAAACAAAGAAAATAAGAAATAAAGGAAGGAAAGAAAAAAATCTTTCTGACAGAAGATTTTTAAATCGTAAATGTAGATGCATAGTGAATAAAACATTGCCACTAGAATACCACAGTAATAATTACTGTAGGCAAGATTTACTGATGTATGCAACAATTCTGGGTGTAATTTAAAGCCGAAACATCACTCAGAATATCTCTCTCCAAATATTCATAACACATTTTTCTCTATATTTTTCAAAGATCCGTGACTATCTAAAGGAAAAATTATAATTCTAAACTATAGATGTAAAATTTGTAACAGTTACTCCAAAAATAGAAGAACGTAAATGTTTTGTAGCAAAGAAATGTTTTCTATTCTGCATTTACTAAAATAGTACAATTTTAAGTATAATATACTTAGTACAATATTAGTAAGTATATTGTGATATGCTAAAGCTATATATCATAATTTCTAAACATCATAATTTCTGGAGCAACCACTAAAAAAAGTAAAGAGATAACATTTAAATCCTAATAAATGAACTAACGGAATACAAAATATATTTTTTCAAGAATGTTCACAGACCCCTTAGTAATAATAGCTAAAAACAGGAATTACCCAGATGTCCACCAATAGGAAAATGGATGAAAAAACTGTAAAGTTTTCACATAACAGAACACTACTTAGCAATAGAAAAGAACAAACTACTGAAGCTCACACACTGATGAATCTCATAAGCAATGTGCTCAGTGAACCATTGGGCATACAATAACACGTATTGCATAATTTCAGGCAAAATGATCCTATAGCAAAAAAAGAAAAAAAATCACAACAGCAAGTTACTTCTGGGGAAAGAAAAAAGTTACCTGTGAAGGAAGAAAAGATTTTCTGGGAATTATTCTATTCTGAAATAGAGACATAGAGTATATTTGTTTTTCAAAACTTTACAGTTAAGATGTGTGCCTTTAAGTGTGTGCACAATTGACCTTATTAGAAATCAACTAAAAATAACGTGGGAGGAGGTAGGGACTGGGTTGAAGGACAGATGAAACAAAAAAGGCACTGCAGTTTTTGAGCTGGGTAACTGATGTATTACTCTATTTTAAATATGCTTATAATTTTCTATAATGAAACACTTGTATAAAAAGACAAAGTTGGTTATTAGCTCTTACAGTTATAGTGATGTTTGGAGAGAGGGAGAAAGTAACTGTGAGAGGCATGAGTGAGGCTGGTTCTATTTCGGGGTTGTACATGTGTTTGTTTCAGAATGATTCATAAAGCTTTACAGAAATGTTTTGTGCATGTATTTCTGTATGAATGCTGTACTTAAAAATGTAAATACTACATATTTTCACAAAAATTCTAACTCAATAGATCAGAATAACAGCAGTGTTTTTCATTTGTTTTGTTTTAAAGTGGGCCATATTGACTCATAACATTACACATAGTTTTAATATTTCAAGGTATTATTCATGTCATTATCCTTGAGTGACCACCCAGGTTGTTACGGTCCAAGAAATGCTCAACTTCTCTCCCTTGATACCGATAAATCAAAGGGGAAGGGAACTAGTAGAAAGAAGTTTACTTCTGAATTTGAACCCAGGAAGCAGAGCCAGACTCGAAGTCTTTCTAAAATGGCTCTGCCCACACTTCAGGTCTCACAGTCCACTTTTATAATCCAGAGTTGTCGGTTCCTATACCAGCAGAACATTCTAAAGAACTTAAGTTACAGCTGCATTTTACATTTAGATAGTGACATTTAGAGTAAAGGAAGTTTAAAGGCTTAAGACATCATGCATTGCAAAAGTTATGCAAGTCACAAGACTTATGATTACATTGATACTGTGTTGTTCAAACCAATGACTATTAAGAAAGGGAGTAGCTGGGCTTGGTGGCTCAGCCTGTAATCCCGCGCCTTTGGGAGGCTGAGGTGAGTGGATTGCCTGAGCCCGCAGGTTCGAGACCCGCCTGGGCAGCAAGACCTCATCTCTACAATAAAATCAAAAAATTAGCCAGGCGTGGTAGCGCGCGCCTGTAATTCCGGCTACTCGGAAGGCTGAGGCGGAAGGATCGCCGGAGCCCAGTAGGTCGAGGCTGCAGTGACCGGAAGCGGCCACTGCACTCCAGTCTGGGTGACAGAGTGAGACTCCAACTCAACAACAACAACAACAACAAAAAAAAACCAAAAAAAAAGAAAGGGAGTAAATAGGAATTTACATTTTTGGGTATAGTCTGCAGGGAAGTTGAGGACCCCCTGAAGCACTTACTGGGAGTGCATAGAAGACAAGGGGGCTTTCAGTAATGTGCTCAGGAATGTGCAGGAGCATTTGAACCCTTGACATGCCCATCTCTAGGGGCTGTGGCAATATGGACAGATATTAGTGGGTCCCTGATTTAAGGTCTTTACATTTTTACTTAAATTCAGTGAGTAGCATGGTTTTGATTTTTGGGAATGCAGGTTTTTGTTCTTTTTTTTTTCTTTTTTCTTTTTTGCCAGCAAAATTCTCCCCAGACAGCGAAGCTCACTAAGGCCAAAGCACCAAGTACAGTGCCCTGTGCATAGTTATGCAGTTGTAGAACTAGGTCTAATCAGAATCAAAATTAGTAACAGAGGTCAGTTTTGCAAAGGATTGTAAGTAGATAATGCTGGTAAGACTGAAGGGCCAAAACTCAGCAACAAATCTTTCTACATTCATCTGAGAAACAATTTGCAACTGGTTCACCAAAGGATGTTGGTTTAAAGCAGTGGTGTTGAGCTTGGCCACACACTGTGATCTCCTGGAGAGTTTTAAGTCATAGATTTTGACAGGTTTTTTTTTGTTGTTGTTGCAACTTGGGTTTGGGGAATTTCAAAAGGCCCCTGGTGAATCTAATTAGCAACTGGGTGAGAAGAACTAGTTCAGGGTGAGTGATTTTCATGTGTGCTGTGAGGATTTGCCTCATGGCCACTTCTGAGTGTGAGTCTTGGAAAACAGCTCTACCCTATTAAAATCAAAGAATGACTTTAAGGTAATCAGCTATTTGGCTAAACTGCAGCAGGAGAACATGTCTTCTCAGCAGATATATTTTTAGGTAATTTGCTTTTAGAATGAAGTGTTGTTTTAGGCACAGTGGGTTGCTTTACTCTTTGTTTAAAATTATAAATAGCCTACAAATACCACAAATAAAGGAAAATAATTCGCAGACATGTGGAGTACATTATAGGTATTTTTACATTTCTCCTGTGGTGAGAAATGAAGAATATATTTATTGGGCCTTGATTTCCTAAACTCAGCCCTCAGCCAATTCTTCAAATTATTCCAAGTTCTAAGACACTTCAGAAATATTCTTTGGAGGCTGGGTGCAGTGGCTGGTGCCTATAATCTCAGCACTTTGAAAGATCAAGGTGGGAGGATTGCTTGAGTCCAAACTTTGAGACCAGCCTAGGCAACATTGCAAGACCTTGTTTCTACAAAAATAAAAAAAATTAGTGAATCTGTTGGCATTCACCTGTAGTCCCAGCTGTTCAGGCGGCTGAGGTGGAAGGATTACCTGAGCCCATACGGTTGCAGCTGTGGTGAGCCATGACCATGCCACTCCAGCCTGGGTGCCAGAGTGAGATCCCAACTCAAAAAAAAAAATAATAATAATAATAATACCTGGACATGGTTATTCCCATTGGCAAAGAGTACTAGATGAATGAGAATCTCAAAGGAGTCCTAATCTCATAAACTGAGGGAAGCTGCATGAGTCATGTGGCCTATGCAGGTGCATGGATTTAGGAGTCAAACAGAGTTGATCCTGAGTTCAGCCCAACCTCTTAGTAGCTGAGAGACTTTGGACAATTCCTTGACTTGGAACAGTTGTATACACCCCATTTAGAAGAAAAAACAAAGTGATACTAATTGCAAATGTGATCGCAATTCTTCATTCCTCCATGCCCTTCACAATGTGCTTTTACAGCTGCTCTCATGGAATCTGTTTACAGAATTTTGGATCCAGGAGGCCTGGGTAACTCACCCAGCCTCTGTCACCCAGCAGGTAATGAGATCTATGTAGGAAGAATACAAAGCCACACAGGAAGCCCAGAAATGGTGAGTGTGCAGGACCAGTATCCCAAGAGAAGGAGCTGGCTGGAACCAGCAGAACTGGCTGTGGCAAAACTGAACGTCCTAGTGGTCATCTCCAGAGTGTGGAACCTATATCCCCACAGGCATAGCTGAAGACTCGGTACCCTCTGGCTGCAAGATGGGGCCAGGCATTCTGTCCTGTCCCTAAGGTGACTTTGGCCTAGCCCAGACCCCTCTCTGAGCAACTCTGCCCCAGAAGCCTTACATCTTCCCCAAATTATGCAGGGATGACAAGACAGTCTTCAGAGGAGGGTCCCACTTTGTGTGCAGGGCTAGTGCTGAGGGAAGCTGTGGTCCTGGGTCCCTAGTCCCTCCTTTCTCCTGTTAAAAATTAAAGTGAGCATGGTTGAAACTTAAAAAAATTTATTTGAAGAGACATTAATTCATGAATTTTGAGGACTCTAGTCATGGTTGGTGGTTTGGGGTTTCTGGGAGGGACTTCAAGGAAAGGTTATTTTATTTGATTTTATTTTTTGAGTCAGAGTCTCACTCTGTCACCCAGGCTGGAGTACACTGGCATGCTCATGGCCACCACAGCCTTGACCTATTAGGCTCAGGCAATCCTTCTGCTTCAGTGTCCAAGTAACTAGAACTACAAATGTGCACCACCATGCCCATCTAATATTTTTGATTTACTGTAGAGATGAGGTCTCGCCATGTTGCCTAGGCTGGTCTTGAACCCATGGGTTCAGGCAGTCCTCTTGTCCCCATCTCCTAAAGTGCTGGGATTGCAGGCATGAGCCACTACGCCCGGCTGAAAGGTTATTTTTAACATAAGGTGCAGGAGGAAAAAAACCACAATCAACAACTGATTGGGTATAGTTATGTAGTTGCCTTATTGAACTACCCAGGTGGATGGTTGCTGGTTTATAATCAGAAGTTGCTTGTCCTTTATTATACTTTTTTATTTTTACTTTTTATTTTTGTTGTTCATGTTGTTTTGTTTTTGTTTCTGGAGGAGTAGATATTATGGATTAAGGAGACATGTTTGAGACACATTAAATAGCCTAGAAAAGAATGTCAATAGGTAATGGAGAAGATCTGGCTAAAATTAGGAGAAAACCCAGGACCAACCTGAAACGCTGGGCAGGATAAGGTCATCGAGGAAGAGAATACCAATGAGAACATATACCAAGTCTTGAACATACGGTTATTTTAACTTTTGGATTTAAGTCCATAAAAATGACTAAAAGGAGGGTAAATGCAGGATATATGTTCCACTCCCCCTTTCCTGCTGATAATTGTTTCTCAACTGGGAGAATGGTCCCTGGCTAAGACCTGTGTATGCCCAGTTAAAATGTTCTTGAAGATATGCACATCTGTGAACTCAAGGAAGTTACTAACAGTAAATATCTTTGTTTCTGCATCTTTGCATGTAACACTATTGCTATGTCTTGCTCCCTTTCACACAGTTGTGGTATATAATCTCTCTCCACATCTATCGGGGTGCAGAGAGCTTTGTATCAACCAGCCACTCTCAGGGTTCCTTCCTGTAAGTAATAATAAACCCATGTCTATATTAACCTGTCCTTCATGTGATTTCTTTGGAATAGGTAAACTTTACATGAGTGCCCTTTCTGATTTGGGGCTGCCTTGATTCAATTGGTGTTATGAATAGGATATTGCAGAGAAAGCCCTCATTGAGTCAATGGGAGCAGAGACAATGGGAGCGGGAGGTATGTCGCTGGAGGAAATACCAGTATGTCACTGGGGAAAATATCAGATGGGATCACTAGTTCAATGTGGTTCGACATCACTAGTCTAGTGGATGGCTGGGAACCCCCACGTGAGTATGAGGATGGCCCCAAAATGCCAACTGAGCTGTTGGAGGTTCTCTAGGGAGTTCAGGAAAAAAAAAAAAGAATATAGGCAATAGCAGCAGCAGCGATGTGGCCATTGCTATGGAGTTTCCAGCTAGCCTCTGAGAAAGAGGTAGAGGCCAGAAACCAGGCCCACCAGCTGCAGGAGGAGCTCCGGTTGGAAAGGGAGGCTAGACTAACCCAAGCAGATAGCAAAGAGTTAATTGCCTGTCAGAGCAACAGGTTTGTGAAAGTGAAAGGGAAATGGCTGCCTCCATTTGGGCAGTATTGGAATTGGAGGCAATGGAATCATAAAGTAGACTCAGATTCCTCTAAGGAGAATGGAGAGGGTCCTATAGAGGTGGTGAATGAGGGACCATAGGACACACTATAGGACTGGGGGTGCCAGGGAGTTTGGGGAGAGGATAGAGGGCCACATGTCTCCACCCCATTCTTGCTGTGAGGGAAGTAGCAACCAGTGTGAAGGAACCCATTAAAGTAACTAGAAAGCAATTGTTGGGTTGACCTCATGAAAACAGGAGTCAACACCCACACAATAAACAAACAGCCTTCCATGTTATGGCAGCTATAGCAACAGCTGCTGAGAAAGACACACTTCCAACCTTTACTGGAGAAGCAAGCAGAGGTGTGGGTCATGCAGGGCCCCACTCTGCACTTATAAGATTTTCTAGCCATCATCCAGAAAGGGAAGTAGTACGGCGACCCCCCAACATAGAGTCAACAGTACCACCAGGAAAAAAAACTAAACTTCACTTTCCCATTCTCTCAAGCCTAGGAGTGGGACCAAACCGGAAACTGGTAAACGGCCTCCTAGGAAATGTACAGTGTACATATCCCCAATTAAAAAAAAAAAAAAAAAAAAAATATATATATATATATATATATATATATAGGGGATTGATGTGTTACGAGGTTTGTGCTTGCATACTAGTGCTGGAGAGTTCTGGTTACAGAGCAGGATGGTGAAAGCAAAGCCCTACATTCCTCAGAACAGTTGCCTCTGCCTTGAAGAGTGGTGGCTACTAAAAAATACTGGCCCTCAGGGGGGCATAAAAATAAAGGGAAAAATCGTTCCCCTTATTGACTAAGGTAAACAGAATAAGGCCAGCCCACAGTCCATTAAACTCTCCAGTATGGTTGGTCAGAAAATCGAATGGTACGTGGAGAATAATACTGGACTATAAAGAACTCAATAAAGTAATTCCTCCCCCGCATGCTGCTGTGTTTAATGTCACTGATATAATGGACGAGCTAGGGACTTAATTAGGTTCCTATCACGCTGTATTGGATTTAGCTAATGTATTTTTTAGTGTTGATATTCACCCTGACAGCCAAAACCCATTTTCTTTTACCTAGGATGGACTCCAGTGCACCTTCATCATATTATCTGTGGGCTACGTACACAGCCTGATCATCTGCCGTGAAATGGCTGCTGAGAATTTGAAGAAATGGACGTCCTCCACCTCAGTGAGAATGTTCCATTATATTGACGACATCATGTTAACCTCTGATTCTCTTTCAGACTTAGAAAAAAACAACATCACTCATTACTCACTTCCAGGAAAAGGAATGGGTGATAAATCAAACCAAGTTCCAAGGGCATGGATTACCTGTCAAGTTATTGGGTGTTGTTTGGTAAGGTAAGACTAAACTGATGCCATCTGCTGTGATAGATAAACTCCAGGCCTATCCTAGGCCTGCCACTGTGAAGCAGCTGTAAGAGTTCTTAGGACCATTGGGCTACTAGAGAGTAGGTATCCCTATTTGGCACAAATAGTCTGACACTTGTACTGGTTTATTAAAGGGGGGGCACAACAGGACTGAATTTCAGACTGCCAGTCTGCCTCAGTTATGCAAAAACAGCAGTAGGGGGCAGTGCAAACATTGGACATTTCAGTTTCCAGCACTATCCTGTGAATTGGATCTGATTATCTCCCCAGAGGGCTATTCTTGGGGGCTTTGGCAATGGCAGAAATGGGTTCATCTCCCAATGGGCTTCTGGTCACAGATCTGGAAAGGGGCAGAAGTCCACTGTGGCCCAAATGAACAACAGGAGAATGCTGTTTACTATGCTGCTAGCTACTGAACCCATCACTAGACAGGCAGCTATGATGGTCAGGACAGCCCTGGCAATTGAGGGACTGGATTCAACCTCGCAGCTCCAGTGCCCAGACAATCACAGTAACCAAGTGGAGGACTTACTACAGCAATGCGAATATTCTCCACCGTACTTTGTGTCACAAAGAGCAACAGCCTTTGGGCCCAGTTATGTTTACAGATGCTGATAAAGTGCCTACAGAATCCACTGTTTTGACACCTTTGCCTATTAAGGAGGGGGTACAGCTAGTACTGGATGATGCTTGGTGTACCAACAACTCCTGCTGAGGGCACCACCCCCTTGTTGGAGAGCCATCCACTGATACTATTTAGATGGATGATGGCATGGGGCAGAGTAGTCAATGGGTTGATCTCTGAGCAGTTTGGTGATAGGCAGGAAAAAAGCTTGGTAACCATCTGCACTGACAGTTGGGCAGTGTTTAAGGGTCTTACATTGTGGCTGCCACCATGAAAAAAGCAGAACTGACTGATAATGAATACACCCTTTTGGGGACAAGACATGTGGCAGGACATCTATGAATGAAGTTGGCACATGCTGGTGACTGTCTATCATGTGTCAGGGCATAACTCTTTAGCCAATCCAGGAAATGATGAAGCTGATGCTCTAGCCTGTGTGAGGTAATTAGAGGAAGCTGCAGCAGAGAATGTGCCTGGAAAGAAGACGCCATGGATAGTAGCAAATGCTTGGGGAATGCCAATGCACATGGATCTGTGAAAGTTTTCCAGGATGGTGAACCCACTCCCACACCTGGGACACACCTGCAAAAACAACTCTTCCTGTGATGTCACTTTCTGCAGCTCATCTTCTTGTTTCTGAATTCAAAGCAGACCCTTTAGACATGCTTTATAACAGCAGAACCCAGAAGGAAGAGAGGAGAAGCTGACCTTAAAGAAGAGGGTGCGTGGGTGAAAGGCAAGTACTGCCCTGAGATACCCTTTATAAATTCTGAATTCAACTGAGGGCTCCTGGAAAGCTCTCTTTGATTGGAGAGGAGGAAACTTTGCAGGCCAGCTTTGATCGGACCACCTTCATAGGAGTCAACCAATCAGAAAACAAAATTCTGAGAGATGTGACAGATGAGAGAAACCCTTAGGTGGCTGAACTCCACATGGACCACCAACTGAGCTCCTGCTTTGTAACCCCCACAGCTGGTCCTGGCGGTGAGAAGGGATGAGACCTGGAGTTGCTGGTGGTGTGGTGGGGCAGGGAGATGGGCAGAGGGTACCCAGGCTTGCCAGTCTCATGGGGTCATATTGGGGAGTGACTTCAGTTCAGACCAGCCAATGATCCTGTCACAGTGTGTACTCCCCTGCTCAATCCCTGAGCTGTGGGTGAGAGTTTTTGGGAAGGGGCATTCATTCCCAAGAACAGGGACCTGGTTCTCTGCATGCTCCTTGTGTCCTGAGCTTAGTTCCAAGGACATGCCCTGGAACTGGGAGGCCAGATCAGGTTAGCAGTTGTTACTTTTCCTGAACTCCTTCCCTTTAGTAAGAGTGACAGCTCACGTGCATTAGCACTTATCAGGTCATGGTCCCTGCAGTAACTTCTTCCAGTCATTTCTGCATTTAATCTTTACCATGTCACTATTTGGATTCCGATTTGGTAGGTAAGGAATATATTGGCAGATTAACTCAGTGACTAGCCCAAGGTCATATAGTTGTAGAACCAGGATTCTGATCTGAGTTTGTCTGTCGGCACAGCAGATATCTCATAACCACTTCAATGTTTGGTCTGTTTTTCTCACGCATAAACAAATATGCTTAATTAGAAAGACTTAAAAGTGTGATGTTAAATTCAGTTTACTCTTACTGGTATGTTTGGTGAAATTTTAGACCTCGGCCTTCTATTGGAATAATGAACAGAAGAAAGGCATGGAATAACTATACACACTTTTCATGGGCTGTTGTAGATGAGAGATGTCTTCCAAGAGAGCTGTCACCCAAACTGAGACCATTGCCTGAAGCCCTTCACTCTATGCCAGGGGACTGTTAAGTGTTGAGGGGTTGAAAGAAGGATTACATACAACTGGTACTTGAGGAGACTTATGATCTAGGTGGGGCTACTGAGAATATAATCAGCAGAGGCGGTAGATTTAGGGTCAGATGAATGAATGCTATTATGATTCTCCAGAGGGTAGGACTGCTCAGGGGTCAGAGAAATTGTAGAAAAGTCTTGTCAGGTTGTTATGAAGACATACAACAACACACACTTTAGAATAAGGTTGTGGGAGATAAGACCTAGGAGGCAGATTGGGTCTAAGTTGTTGGGGAATTTGCATCTCTTGTCAATAAAGTTTTTTTTTTTTTTCTGTAGGCTGTGAAAAATTAATTTTGTTTCAAGTAATTGCCTAAGGAAAGCTATGCTTGGAAGGTTAATTAATGTTACTGGAAGTAGCATGGATTGAAAGAGAAAGAGACTTGGTGCATGTCCACCATATGGAGAAAATTTTCTGTAAAATTAGCCAGAGTCAGTGGTTCTTCTTGAAGCCATTCCAGCTGCATTAACATTAAAGTAAGTGGACCAGCATTCGATAGAACAGCTCAGCTATTTTTGTTTTTTTTTTGAGTTGGAGTCACACTCTGTCACCCAGACTGGAGTGCGGTGGCCGCTCCCGGCCACCACAGCCTCTACCTGCTGGGCTCCGGCGATCCTTCCACCTCAGCCTTCCAAGTAGCCGGAATTACAGGCATGCACTACCATGCCCGGCTGATTTTTTGATTTATTGTAGAGATGAGGTCTCGCTGCCCAGGTGGGTCTCGAACCCACGGGCTCAGGCAATCCATTCACCTCAGCCTCCCAAAGGTGCGGGATTACAGGCTGAGCCACCGAGCCTGGCTTAGCTCTTTTTTTTTTAGGGACATCCATCTGACTCTGTATGTGCCAACTCCAGCGTTTCAGGGAGACTGGTGAATTTAAGAGGAGGATACCAATGTTCTGTTAGCATTCACAAGATGCCTCTGCAGGAAATGAGTTTTCAGACTTCACCCTGTAGCTCTGAAAAGACAGCATGTTTTCTCAGAAAAAATTCAGAAGAGGACCCAAAGATGTGGATATGGTAATAATTATTTTCCAAATTATGTAGGAGCTTTATTTATACAGAAACATTAGATTGTTCATAAACCTATGTAACATAAGTTATTCTGAAGAGTAATCCTCTTTAAGTGCGAAGGAAATAGCTGTATGTTTGAGATGTGAAGATTCTATTTAACATTAATAAATAAGCATAACTGAGTAGGGGAAAGTGGGGTTTAGCAATATGTATGAGAAAGGCTACAGAGAAAATTAGAGTCTATAAGTCAGAAAAATTTAAATGTAAATTAAAAATATTAAATTCAGCCTTTGAGCTAATAATTAATCATTTAACTTTCTATATTAGAATAATAAAATGGATCTCACCACATGTCAAGTGAAAGCCATACTATTTGACTTGAAAATATAAACAAATAGTTGCAGAAAATATTTAAAATCAGTTTAGATTTTTCTTTATCTGTTGGTGGAACTTATATGTTCTTAGGAAAAATTTGAAGTGTTAGACCATTGACTATTTGCATACTTTAAAATAATTGTGTTGTTCTTTTTGACAAAACCTTGTACTAGGAATTTGCAAGAATAAATAGAAAGTCCAAAGTAGTTACCATATTGGAAAACATTTGTATTTTCTTTCAGGGATTTAGCTGAGATGGTTTGATTAAAATAATAATATGCACAAAGAAAAAAATGTCTGCATATGATGAAATTTTATCTATTGAGAAGTTTTCTTGGGTATATAAACTATGAGGTCAGAAATGAGACTCAGTGAGACTTTATGGTTAGCCCAGGCCAGTTTCCCAACATCAGCACTTTTGACATCTTGGGCTGGAGAATTTTTGTGTGGGGCGTAGTACCTTGTACACTCTAGGATATTTAGCTGCATCCCTGGCCTCTACCCACTAGATTCCAGTAGGACTTGCTTCTTTGTCACAACCAATATCCCCTCCTCATATAATGCTTCAAGTTTTCATGGAGATTTTGGAGAGCAAAAAGCTGGTTTATAAGGTCTAACTTGCTATTTTTTTTCTTTTATAAATTGTGTTTTTGTCTTCAAGATTTTCTCCTTTGTTTAATGTAGATGTTATATATTTTTATTTTTTATTGAAAATATCAATTATATTTCAATTTTTTTTTTTGTATTGGGTGAGGTAAAGGCCCAGCATTGTTCTTCCTCTCTTTTTTCTTGCTTCCTTTCTTCCTCCCTCACTTTCTTTCTTTATTCTTTCATTTTTTCTGTCTTCTTTTCAATATCTTCCCACTCTTCCTTCCTTTCTGTTTATTCTTTCAGTTTCTGTTTTCTCCTTTTACCCCTTTTTTTGGTACTTTGATGTCCAATTGTTTTGGCACCATTTCTGGATATGACAATTCTTTTTCATATGTGTGTGTTTATCTCTCTGGGGTCTCCATGCTTGGCCCAGAAAACCCACAAGTCACTCAGTAGGGAAAGGAGCTCCTAGACCAACCTGCAGATGGGATGTGCTGTGTAGTCCGTTTTGTGATGTCTAAAATCATTCCTGATGGAATTTCTATTTTCATTTTGTTTCTATAATCCTATTAGAGTTGTGTAGTGGCATATGTTTAAAATGTATATAATTAATTATTATAACATATGTAAAATATTACTAACTATAGTGTGTATTCTGTAAGATGTATGCTAGAATGTTTTTTACTAAAAAGAAGTATAAACCATCAGGGAGATAAATAAGAAATCTAATTATTATGTATCTCTTTAGCTTTGATGTATCAAAGAAAAAAATACTGAATATTCATTATCACTAAGACAGTGTTGACTGTACTGCTATTACAGTAGACATTGAATAAATTTATTGTGCAATACCTCCTTGTAATTCAAAATTGGGCCCTTATCTCTTGCATGATCTGGAGAAACCATACTAGTTAGTGGATTTCAACCAATAATTCCTCCAGATCATTGCTGTCTAATAACACAATGCAAATATGAGAGATATGCAATTTTAATTTCCCATGAGCCAGTAAAAAATGTAAAAAAAATACTTTTTATGAGATTTATTTAACCCAATACATCAAAAATTATAATTTCAACATGTAGTTAATGCAAAACAGCTATTTATAAAATATTTTTCATTTCTCTTTTCTATTAATTCTTGAAAATTTGTTACAATTGTCATATCTAAAGCACATCTTAATATGAATGAGCCACATTTCAGGAGCTCAGCAGCACATGTTCCTGATGGCTTTCGGTTGGATAGTGCCACTCTTGACTGTATTTGGCAGCATCATGAACTTTCAATACTTCTGATCTACCTTGAAAAAACATGTGTATAGAAGCAGACAGATGCAAATAAACTGGAAAGTCATTCATTCTAATAACTGCACAATCAGATAATGAGCCTATGACTATTTTCATGTGATCAACCTTGTTAAAGTTTTAATTATAGTTATTGATTTATTAAATTTCTTTACTTTTGCTATCAGAAAACCAAATAACACAGGAAAGCAATTACTCTTTTATTCACAGTGATTTTTAATGCCAGCTTGAAACATTTAGGTGAATATTGAAACTTCTGAAAACAACTACAGCAAAAAGTCTCTCAGGGTGACGGGTGAATAGGGAGGGTGGGGCAAGGGGTTCATACCATTTTTGGTCAAAAACTGCTGAACACTCAGTGAAGTATGGGCAAGTGTGTTGTCATCATGGAAGGACCAGTCACCTCTTGCAAAAAAAAAAAAAAAAAAACATTTACTGAAGCCAAACGCAGCTTCTCATAGCAACACTAGCTGGTACCTTGATGCCAACAGGTTTCTATAACACCACTTACCAGGGGAAGCTTATATTACAAGAGGATTGCTCTCCAAAAGATAATTCCATTTTATTTGGATTCCCACTGGTATATATTATTTGGTTCATATTCTGAAAAAGCTGAATTGATATTCGAGCACCATTGCCATAAAAAAAAAATGCTTATTTCCAAGCTGGCATTAGAATCTCAGCCAACATCTTCCTCCTCTTCTGCATCTCACACTCTATCCTGGTCTCAGGTCCAGGCCCTCTGCCCTGACCACTGGTCACTTCATCTTCTTCCACCTAGTGATATTCCTCTCCATGGCCATCTGATTCTCTGCAGATTTGTTTGGGACAGGCAGTCTTCAAAGTGACTTCAAGTGTTAAACCACTGCCTCCCTAAACAGGGTGGTGAGGAACCTCTCCATATGCACCACCTGCTTTCTGAGTATGCTCCAGGCCATATCATCATTTTCGCAGTTCCTGGTTGGCAGAATTCTAATTCATCTCCCCAAATTACATTCTATGCTTTTCCCTTCTCTTTTGTGTTTTCATCTTGTGCATTAATAACAATGAGCTCGTCCCGAGTGGGGCACCTCAAATGTGACCTGGGCTGGGGATATATTATTTGCTACTGTTCCCTTATCCTCATGGGCTACACGTACAAAAGCTTGTTTTTCACACTGGCAGCATTCCTCCTCTGTAGGAACCCTGCAGCTCTCAATACACACATGGTGATCCCCTTGTGTAGGCATGAAAAGGCAAATCCAGCACCTCTTCAGCACCAGCCACTCCAAGAGGCTCCCCAGAGAAAACAGCTATTCAGACTTCCTTGAGGTTGCTGAGTTGCTTTGTGGCAATGAGGTAGACTTCCTCCTCTCATTCTCCTTAGTCTTGTCTCCTTGGTTAATGATTCATTACTTCTGTTTCTCCAGAGGCTTGTGGTCAACACTGGGCCTCAGTCAGTCCTTTGGTACTAGTGCTTGCCGATACAAGGAGAGTTGGTAGTGTTCAAACTATATGTGGAAGATGCACTTGGTGTTTGAGAAATCAGTGACAGAAGTCTCTTCAATGGCACTTCACTGTCTTAAAACTAATTATGCATCCACTACTAACTATACTCTACAATTTAATAAACTGTTAAAATAACTTTTTAAAATCTTTCAGCAATCTTTGAAAATCTTTAGCATAGTTGTGTTGATGTAAATGTACTCAATTTTGTATTTTTTATGTGAAGTTGCTTTGTGAACTCAATTTTGAAAAAAAATTTATCTGTGATAAAATTCTAAATTGACAGGAATTTTGTCTCAGAATGTTGAAGATAATCTTCTATTTTTTTTCTCTCTGGATGTTGAGAAATTGGCTAATAGTTTATTTTTTGTTTCTTTACAGTTATTTTAAACTCTTTTGGGTATTATGCTTTTTTTTTACTATAATTTTCTCTTTGATAAGCATGTTTTTATCCATTTAAAAATTATTTTAAAAAGTACTTTTTTTTTAGTTGGGGATCTCACTCTGTCATCCAAACTGAAGTGCCGTGGCATGGTGATGGCTTGCCACAGCTTCAATCTCCCGGTGTCAGGTGATCCTTCTGTCTTAGCTCTCTGAATAGCTGGTGCTATAGGCCGGGGCTACCACACCCAGCTAATTTTTTTGGGGGGGGCGGTGGGCAGAGACAGGGTCTCCCTATATTGCCTATGCTGGTCTTGAACTTCTGGGCTCATGCAGTCCTCCTGCCTCAGTCTCCCAAAGTGCTGGGATTACAGACATGCGTCATCATGCTCAGCCCTAAAAATTACTTTCTATCCTGCAAAATGTGAAGACTTCATATAATTATGCCATTTAACTGAAGATAAAATTCCTGTGGCCTCATGAAATTAATGACAATGAGGTGCCAATTGCCAATAAATCAGGAAAATGAATAAACTCAAATGCCAGTGTTTCTCAATGACACCTTGCTTTTTGTCAAATATAATAGATTTTCATACAAAAGAGATGACAATTTACCAAGTAAATAGATTATTGTTATTAAATTTATAATGTTAGTTTATAATACCATTATGTTGGAAATACCAATTATCTCTATTTTACTTTAGGTGTATTTGCTGATATTTCTAATTGCTTTAAACATTATGATTTTTGAATCATCTTTGCTATTAAAAGGTTATAATCTTACATAGTGATACATAGAGTCAACATATAAATGAGTTTTTTCTTTTTCTTATTTGTCTATTTTACCTTTGCATCAGAAAAAAAGTGTTTATCACTAATAAAAATGGAAAATGTCATTATTTCTTGTTTACATAAATTACAAAATTAGAAGATATGCTTAGCTTTTCCTAACTTAAATATGTATGCATGTATATTACTAATCTAAATAACTCAAAAATCTTATGAAGTTTCTAAAAATGCATCAATGTCCTCAATGTCCATGATGTGATTATATGTGTCAGAGTCCTGGTGCTGATTTGCATCATTTCAGACAACATTTTTATGGTATCAAAGAACCATAATCAAAGCTCTTTCTCATCTATAGATAGATTTCTTTTACTCTGATGCTTCCCTAAAGACACTTGTCAATCAGCTCTACGCCATAGAGCTATACCTTTTACAAATGGAGCTATCTCAGAGAAATACAGATAGGACTTTGCCCAGTAACCTTAGCGTCAGGCTTCTGGTGGAATTACTTAAATAAGTCTGAGGTCTGATCAGTGGACCAAGTTATTTTCAGAATTCTAGTGAAGATTCATTGATGAGATAGCTAACCCAAGGCGGAGTGGAACAAGAACTAATAAAACTGAATGAACTAATGAAGCATTATAATGAGTTTTATTTGGAATATAAATGTGGATCACTCCTGCTAGTATTTCTTTGGCAACCAAACATGTGTGTAAAAGCAGGTGTTAAAAGTTATACATCCTTTAAGAGATTTGTGTTTCCAATCTCACATATATTTATAGTTGTCTGTATTTTTGGGTTCCAATCTCAGATCTGTTCATAGTTGTAGCTATTTTCACAGTTGTTTGTTATTGAGTTGTGCACTTGCACTCAGTCAATAGTTATGGAGGGGGAAGAAGATGAAAACAATTCTGCACAGTAGGCTTTCTTGCCCAAACTTTCAGGGAAAGCTTGTGATACTTCGTTACTACCTGACACTCATCTTGTGTGGGCTTTTTGCATTCCTGACAAGTCTGCCATATCCTTAGTGTGTGGGTGTGGCCTGAGCAGCAGCATCTCCTGTAGAGAACAAGGCTTTCCAGCACCCAATCCTTGGTGGACAGTACATCCTCTTCTACTGCTGAGACATCCTTTCTCCTTCAGGAACCTCAAACTTCTTCATCAAGAGTGTCCTGTCATTCTTCAGGGTCATGAGTGCCTGCCTCCTTGTGGCTACCAGGCAGTCAACCAGTTGCACCTAAATTCATGGAAAATTTGAAAAGAGGTCAAAGCTGCAGACGTCAGACTCCCCAGCATCCTCAGGCAACTGTGCTGTTCTTAAAGGGACAGATGGGGACCCATCACCAGAAAGGCACTTTAAAGAAAGACCTCAACTTCAGGGTATACTACTTACTGTTCAGGGCATATTACTTACTGCAGGAGGACTCTTCTCCACTCAGTAGTCATTCAGCTGTTTCTAGAAAGATGTATTTTAAGAAATGTAAATGAGGACTAAAATTTTAACCCTAATTATTTTATTATCACAAGGAATTGGAAACAAACAACTGTTTAATAATAGGGACTGGTTGAGTAAACAAAATATGACCCTTCACTAAAACTTTAAGCATGTATTGAAAATGAGATTTATACATAATTTTTTATGAATGGGAAAATGCTTGTAAGATAATATACCATTAAACATATCAATTAAGTACATAAATTAAAAATATAACCAAAGTTATACAGTATGTGCTCAAAGTGTAAAATGCATAGAAAAATAAACAGAAGAAAATAGCCAAACATTAAGAATGGAGTATTCCTTATAAGGAGCAGGATTCTGTGAGAAATTTAATTTTTTTTTTTTTGGTGTCTTTGTATTTTTATAATTCCTGAATTCTACAGAGAGTCTTAATTAAGACTCTGGCTAGAAATGGAAATGTCTTTAAATAAACAGCACAGAACTTCAAAAGAAGAGCACAGATCTGTGTGTTCCTTTTAACAGTTTACTTTGTGCAGTGCTTCAGAGAGGACATGGCAATTTTAACAAGCTGTGTGGCCTCAGGATGGCGCTACTTTAATACATTATAGGTAGGGAAACTTTATTCCCACAGCCAGACAGCCACCAAACACTACAAAGCCAAAGATGCCTATTGACCTGGGAGAGGGTCTGTGAGGCTTTACGAAGGAAAAAAAAATGCAATTCTTAAAAACACTAGGACAGAGTAAAACTGTTTTTTAAATTTAAAAATTTGAGTAATTTTGTGCATAAGAAAAGGACCCAGGGTGCTCAATGGTTGCTAATTCAGGCTATTCCTGAGTAATTTAAATATAATTCAAATTTAAATTAAATTAATTTTTTATAAATCTTTACAAAGTCATCCTAATTTTATATCAGTACATTTGAAAAACCAATAACATATATATATTTTTTAATCAAAGTAATTTCTGAGCTTTTGTTTTATTGAATTTCCAGGCAAGAAGGCCTGGGAAGGAGAAGAGTTTGTGCAAGCAGAATAATGTGTGAGGGGAGTCATGTTTGGGAACAGAGGGAAGCAGCAGGCATTCCTACCTCATTCTCCAGATCTGGTGGGCTTCTCCATTCTGAAACTGATTACCTTCTCCACTGACCACATCTTGGATGCTGTCAGGAAGCCAAGGACCAGAAAACTTGTCTAGAGTTTGCTGTCAAATCAGCCTACAGGTTTGGAAAGAAACTGGTGCCCATGTGCCAGTTCTGTGGCCTGGGTGAAACCCTTTGTTCTAGGGGAAGTCCTCATTTCACCCTGAGGGCTTTATTTTAAACAAAACAAAGAGCAGAGGGGCAAGCAAGAAACAGTAAAACAAATATTGGGCACAATCTAAACTCTTGGGGAGTCTGACTTCTATCCAAGAGGATGCAGATCATGGAGACTGCAGAGGGGAAGAATAGTAAAGGACTAGTGTTTAAATTTCACTCTCCCAAACACTTTTGAAAAAGTCAGCATGCACAGGTGTTAGCTGGAATTTTAACCCCAGCTTAGAACCCCAATCTTGTGCTGAGCTCACTTCCAGAACTCCTTGTCCCCCTATGAGGGAACAAAGGGAGGATAAAGTGGAGGATGAGAGCAGCTTGATTCAGGTCATGATAATTAGGCTTCTACTGTGTGATGTGAAGTCCCATTCAGTATAATACAATAGATTCTTTACCAGGTTACTTAAGGGTGTATGTCCACTGCTTGAACCCTGAAGGTCAGGCAATGAGCCAATGCCAGGGTCCCCAGCCAAGGAACGGGTTTCCTGAGAGCCCAAACATCCCAGAGCATATCTGGAAACATATTAAGTAAAACAGTCTCATCACATCCAGTATGCAAAGAGCCAAAAAAATAGCTTAAAAGCATCTTAAACAAGGGGCAAAGGGTAAACTTCTGAAGTTGTCCTGTTGTCACCCAGGAATGGCTTGTGTGTAAGTCCTAATAAACTCATCTGCTTGCCAAGCTGAACTCATCTGAGTCATTCTTTGGTCTCTTGGGTCCTTCCCAGTTTGGGGGGAACACTCTTCAATACAATTCCAGGGTTTTCTTGAAACAGCTTCCAAGGTTTAGCCTCAGCTGCACTAAGATACCCATGGTCTCCAAGGCCATCCCCAGGCTAAGGAGGGGGCCTTAGAAAGCAAAACACCCACATGGAGTACTGAAACTCAATCTACCCATTCCATTAATGCCTTTTTTCCCCCTCTGTACAAGGGAGTATTTCAAGACTATCAGAAGCACCCAGAGTAGCACACAAAATATTTTGAAAAACAGTAGAAGATATGAGGTGCAGTGCTAAACCACTGTGGGAGGCAGCATAGGGTAGTGCTTGCCTGAAAGTGAGAAGTTGAAAACATCTCTGAGGGAGACCCTGTCTCTCTCAGTTTAGAAGAGGAGGGAAGGCTCAAGTCTTGAATGGATCATAACAAAAAGGCTGATTTATATAACACTTTGAGGTCCACTTTTTTTAACCATCACTGCCACATAAACCTCCTAAAATACAGCTCTCACCTACCCACCCTCCTGTTCAAAGTTCTCTCACTGACTCTTAATCTCCCAACAAGTCCACCCCACAGTCCCTGGAGGCCACACGCTCTCTGCACCCCACGCTGATACTCCTCAGACCAGCATCTCTCTTCCTTCATGAGTCCTCTGAGTGCCTGCCCTTCCTCATTCTGCTGACTCTGTTGAGATTCTTTTGTCTCTGCATGTCCTAAACTCACCCACACTTCCAGTATATATCCAGGGTCAAGTGTCTCGTGCACTCACCCTGGCCCCTCATTCCATCTGCCTCCCCCTATTCATTTCCACTCTTTGTACTAGATTATTGTCAAGGGCAGGAATTTAGAGTACCTGTCTAGGATGTATGTCCTGAAGGGCATATATGCCTTACTGATTTTTGTTCACCTTTTATTGTCCTTATAATAGTGTCTTGCACACATTTAACACCATAAATGCTCCCTGAGTAAATGCACACACACCCAAAATGGTTTAATTCCCTTAGAGTTTGCCTCTTTTCCCACACATCCTGTCAGAGTCTTGCCTGGCCAAAGTGAAACACTAGTGGTTGTCACTTAACCTGGCTGAGCATTTTCCATGTGTCCTCATAGGACACCTGGCTCCTTCTCAAACTCCCTCTCTGCTCATAATGCCCATAAATTCTTCTGTGCCAACTTTCTAGAACAAGTGATTATTTCATCTGGGTTAGTTTTAAAAACAAAAGAAGAGTTTAGGTAGAAACACTTTTATTCTCAATCTTTTGTCCTGAGATTTATTAAGAAGGTAAAATTGTAAGGAATTTCGGATTAGTTTTAGTGGGAAAAGTGTGGGTAACTGAGAGAAGAAATGAAAACCACAATACTAATTGAAAATACTTAGGAGTTTTTTTTGCCTTCCCAGGCATTTGTGTCCTGTCACAGGGGCCCTGTTGGTTTGGACTTTGTAAATCATAAATCGTGTTTTCCCCACCCAGATGCTTTTCTAGGTTCTTATTCGGGGTAAAATTTTTAAGTTTCAAGTTATTTATTTATTTATTTCCTTCTTTTTTTTTTTTTCTATCAGCTATAGATCACCTGGTGAGTCCACCTCCTATGTTAGAGATGAGCAGGAAGCTAGAGACAGGGAACGAAGTCCTCCTTGTCTTTCATTTTGGTCTTTTCTCCACTCTTGACATTCTCAGTTTTTCCTTGATAATGTCTTTGACGGGGCCCTCATCCTTCTTCATCCTTTACTTCAGGCCAATGTCCACTTTCTCCATGGCTCCTAGAACAAAGAAAGACAGACATCACCTTTAAAGGTTTTTTTTTTTGAGTCTGAGTCTCATTTCATTGCCCAGGTTGGAGTGCAGTGGCACACTCACAGCCACCCAAGCATTGACCTGCTGGGCTCCGGTGATCCTTCCACCTTAGCCTTCCAAGTAGCTGGAACTTCAGGAGTGTGCTACCACGCCAGGCTTATTTTTTATTTATTGTAGAGACGAGGTCTCGCCAAGTTGCCCGGACTGGTCTTGAACCCGCAGGTTCATACAATCCACTTGCCTCATCCTCCCAAAGTGCTGGGATTACTACTGGCTGAGGCACCGAGTCCAGCCTAAAGGTAATATTTATTAGAGAATTAGTGCTCTTAGTAACTATGACAGGAGAACCATAATTAACTCATTTTTCAGAGGAAGAAACTGAGTTTCTGAGAGTTAGTAGCATAGCCAAGATCTTTGAGATAGAAAATGGTGATTCAGAATATAAGTATGGACCTTGGAATTCCAGAGTCTTGAACAAGCCTCTATGTCTACTGGCCTTGGGACAAACCAGAAAAAAAGTTCTGCATTCAACTGATTTGATTTGTGTGTTGAAGCAAAAAAGTAAATGAACACCTAAAAGGGTGGAATGAAAAAATACAGGTTGACAACTCTAAGTCAAAAATTCAAAATCTGAATTGTTCCAAAATTCAAACTTTCTGAGGACCAACATGACATAACAAGTGGAAAGTTGCATACTTTATCTCAAGTGATGAGTCACAGTCATGATGCAGGTGCACAACACACAGCTTATTAAGTGTCCTCCCAAAAAAGACCCTCCTAACCCCTTCAGCTATGATTTACTTTTTCTGCCACATTTTTTCATGCCAGCACACCCACACAGAGTAATAAAGTAGCATGTGCATATGCCAGAGGCACAAATGGCATATTCCCCAAGATGCCCAAGTGTGTCAAGATCTATAAGCTCTGTGGTTTTTTGTTTCTTGGTTATTCTCTGCTCTGTGGTGTAAAGATATTAGTAACAGTGAAAAGAAAAGGAGCATTTATGTTTATCTCTACTGCGGTAAGTCCAGCTGTTGTAGATTTAAGTGTGAAACGTCATACAGAAAAGTATGATGTTGGAATGATCACCATATGTGGCTTGAAGACATAGAAGAATAAACACTATGCACTATTCACTAAACACTATGTGAAAGTTCTATGCAGAAAGTAATGGACAGAAGTTAATGAACACTGCATGGAGTTAAAAATGAAGATCTTGACTGTGTGTTGACACAGTGACACATGCTTCTTAGCACTATGCTGATCATGAAACAAAGATCTATCACAGTGAACTAATAATGGTCCTTGTGAAGAAATTTTGACATAGGCCTAGAGAGCTAATGTATCCTGAAATAAGACAGTGAGGTATGTGGCTGGTCTTGCCAGCTGAAAGGTAGCTGCTTCTGTTGGGTCTTGTGGACAGGTGTGGAGCAAGAGGCATTCACCAGATCAATAGCTAAATGCCAGATACAAAGGGATGTGCTAATTTATTCAAGCAATGAAATCAAATCTGGTAAAGCAGCTGGAATTTGAGTTACCACCTGGTTAAGGCAGTTTCCAAATCTGTCCATTATCTATCTGCGTCATCCACATAGGCAAGTTGAATATAGATCTGGTGGGAATCACATTCTTCTGCATTCTTCGAGTAACTGAAGGCAGCACTAACTTCTCATATCCTAAGGATGTGATATTTCTTTGTTTTACTACGTTCCTATGTCAGGGCAGTTCTAGTGGCTTCTACTTGGCCTTTCTATTGATAATAGTCCTCAATCCACAGGTCAAGGAACCAAATTAGGAAGGAAGAAAAGAAAGAAAATAGAAAGGAAGGAAAGTAAAAAAGAAGGAATAAAGGAAGGGAGGGAGGGAGGAAGAAAAGAAGGAAGAAGAAAATCTTTCTGACAGCAAAATTTTAAATAGTAAATGTAAATGCATAACGAAGAATAGAATGTTACTACTAGAATACTACAGTAACAATTACTATAGGCAAGATTTGCTGGTGGATGCAAAAATCCTAGGTGTAATTTAAAAGAGAAACACCACTGAAAATATCTCCCTCTAAATGTTCATAACATCCTTTTCTCTTTATTTCTTTAAAGAACCTATGACTACTTAAAGTAGAAATTATAACACTATGGTGTGAGATTTTTAAGGTATAGATTTAAATTTGTAGCATTAGCACAAAGGATAGAAGAAGGTAAATGGAACTGTTTTATAGCAAAGACTTTTTTATTTTGTATTTATTAAAATAGCACACTATTAACTTTATTGTGATACATATTATAATTTTTGGATCAACCACGAAAAATGCAAAGAGATTGCATTTAAATTCTATAAATAATTAATAAATGAATTAATTGAATACAAAGTGTATTTGTTCAAGAATATTTATAGCACCTTTAGTTACAATAGCTAAAAACAGGAATAACCCAAAGTCCATCAATAGGAAAATGGATGAACAGATTGTAGAGTATTCTCACAACAGAAGACTACTCAGCAATAGGAAGAAACAGACCACTGATGGATCTCATAACCATTGTGCTCAGCAACACAGCTGGACATATAATATAACATATATTGTATAATTTTAAGCGAAATTAACCTATGGTGAAAAAAATCACAACAGCAATTTGCCTCTGGGGGGAAAATGGCCTGTGATAGAACAAAAGGGAATTTTTCTGAGAATTATTCTATTCTGAAAAGAGCAAAAGGCCACATGAGTATATTTACTTTTCTAAACTGTACAGTTAAGATGTGTGTCTTTAAATGCATGTACATTTAATCTAATAAAAAAACAACTAAAAATAGCGATGTGGGATGTGTAGGGAATGAGTTAAATTACAGGTGACACAAAAATTGCACTATAGTTGATGCTGGATAGCAGGTCTATTACATTATTTAGCATACTTTGTATATGGTTATAATTTTCTATAATAAAATTCTTGTATAAAAAGACAAAGTTGATGATGTTAGCTCTTAAAATTATGTTTGGAGGGAGGGAGATAGCGACTGTGGGAGACATGAGCAAGGTGGCTCTATTTCTTGATTGCACATGTGTTTGCTTTGGAATAATACATAAGGCTTTACAGAAATGTTTTGTACATGTATTTCTGTTTGCATGCTGTACATAATAAGTGTAAAAAAACAAACAACCCCATTATAAAATGGGCAAAAGATATGAACAGACACTTCACAAAGGAAGACATCCGAGCAGCCAACAGACACATGAAGAAATGTTCAACCTCACTAATCATCAGGGAGATGCAAATCAAAACCACACTGAGATACCACCTAAATCAAGTCAGAATGGCAATTATCAACAACTCAAAAAATAACAGCTGCTGGAGAGGGTGTGGCGAAAAGTGAACACTTCTACACTGTTGGTGGGAGTGTAAACTAGTGCAACCTCTGTGGAAAGCAGTGTGGCGATTCCTCAGAGCTCTAAATATCAACCTCCCATATGACCCCGGGCAAGGGATTCTAATGGAGCGGATGCTCCTGGGACCTTCTGTGAATCTCTGGCCAATAGACTCATGGATTATGCCAAGTTGTAACATTCACAGTAAAGGGAGAAACTACTTTCCAAACAAAGTCCCCTTTCCCTGGTAAGGAACTATTCAAATTGGGGATATAAAAAATTCCCGAGAAAGATGTACGGGTCTACTAAGTTAATCCCCAATGGCCTCTGAAAAATTGCAGCCATCAGTCGTGGGGCATTTCTTTTTTTGTTTCCTTATCATACGCAAAATTTTCTAACTTATAAGCCGAGCAAGAACTTGAATGTGCATTGACTGGCATTAAGAGGCCCAATAAATGAGAGAAGGGAAGACGTCACTTTCTTTAACTTTTATCTTCCTAGAAGGTTCTTTAAAGGTGCTGACAAGGTTTTAAATGCTAGAGTGAAACTACAGAGCCAGTTTTTTCTTAAACAAAGAAAAGGGAGGAAGCCCAGGGCAGTGGGGACCTGATCTGCTTCCCAAAAGTAAAAAAGTTAATTTGGACTGAGCTGACTACCAACATGGTGGGGAAAAAAAGTAAAGGAAGGAAGGTATTGGGGGGGTGGGGAGGAGAGGGGGAAAGCCTCCTATCCTATGTCAATGGGTTCTTTCCCTAAGGGAAAGAAAAATTTTTAAATTTTAACATTTTCCTGTGATCCTAGGAAACAAACAACATTGCTCTGAGCTACACTCTGAGCCACTTATTCTGTAAAACTATCTCTTTAGGTAGCAAAAACACCTGCAACATTAAATACAAATAGAGAACAAGAACAATAACTGTAGCAGTCTTGAAAGAAAATGTGATAGAAAAGTCTGGAAGCCTTAAGCTAGCACCCTATTAGGCTGTCAGGAATAGGGATCAGCCTGGGAGCCTTTGGGTAACACCAAGGAACAGCCTTGGTCAGATGCCCTCAATTACTCCCAAACTTCATTCCAATTCCACATGATGGCTAGACCTCTGTGAAGGTAAACTGGACCGGAACAGGGTCAACATTCCTAACACCAGAGAGTGATGGGAGATTGACACAGTCCTCTCCAACAAGGCTGTCCTTCTCCCACTGTAGACCGGCAGCTACACTATTCACTCTTAACTAGCTGGCATAGGCCGGGATATTTGTTTCCAGAGAGAAAGAAATCTGAAAATGGGAAACCTTGGACATGAAAGTAAAGAAACAGGACTGCTTTCACTCACTCTTCAGACGGTCTCCTCAAAATGTTTCAATCTGACCAGGACTGCACTGCCAACCTGAGACCCACATGGCAACCAAGGACGTTAGGGTGCCCTGAGAACTCGGGGATGCCGACAGTTGTGGAACCCCGAGGAGTGTTATAGCTCTTAGTTCCCCTAGTTATAGTTCATGCTTGGATAACCTCAAGAGGAGGACACAGCAGTGCCCAAGAACTCGGGGATGCCAACAGCCACGGAGGTTCAAGGAGAGTTACAGTCCTCGGTTTTTACTTGTCTTCCCAAGTTCTCAGGGAAGGTCACAGTTCTCTCCACTCGGCAAGAAGAACAAGGACACAGGATAACGAAGGGCGAGCATGTCAAAGTTTATTCAGGAACAGGAAGTAAGTGTGGTAGCTCTCATAGCGACAAGGGACCTGAGTGGGTTTTTCGGGTACAGGCCAGTGAGACTAGGGGTTTATATAGTACTTGGGTGTGTTCTGATTGGTTTGTGGGGCAGTTGCACCAGGTCAGAAAATGCACCCATCAGAAAGAAGTGCACGAAAATGGGCATCCACGACTCGGAAGAAGGTGTTCTCATTTCGGTCTGTAGGGTTTGCTGCAGAAGTTTTACTGGAATTTTTTATTTTTATTTTTTTTAACCAGGGACCTGCCCTAATCTGTCTGCCTATTCGGTTTCTTCCTTTCTCCTCTCACTTGGAATACACCTATTCCCTTTTCCTATTAAAACTTTCAGGCTTAATTGCAGAACTGACCTTATCAACCAGAGTAGTCATCCATGCCTCTGGGGAGAAGAATTACCAGTAACAAAACTTCCTGACACTGTCTAGTGCCAGCCCACCTTTGAAGACCACCAGACGCCTTCAGAATGAGGAAGCGGGGCGGTGCATGAGCTGCTCATAGCTTGGTCAATAATTTGTTTCCTCCACAGTAATTTTTTAAGACTCACCTTATATAATCTACTTGGCTCCTTTGTTTTGGGAGGCAGTGATTTTTAGGACATACGTTATCTCCTTTAGCCTGGCTAAGAATAAATCTCTTTTCTTATTCTCAAACTTCATCTCCTATTTTCATTGGGTTACTGGAGCAGAGACCATTGTGGATTACAAATTTTGGGAGCTCACCTAGGATCCTGTGGGTAGTTCCTGAAAAGGCCCCCAGGTTGATCGGATGCTCTGCAGATTCTGATCCATGCCAGTGCTCAGCCACAGAGCACGGAGGGTTGGAGAAGTTCTGCAGAACCAGATTTTACAGTCCAACCAGAAGGGACTCCCCAAAGGACCCAGAGATTGTTTTCACCATTCATGCACCAACTCTGACTCTTTTGGAGCCCTCGAGACTTGCAGGTCCCAGCAGCTGCTGAGACCACTTGCCTTAGGGACCTTACCTTGCTTTCGGGGATGGGGTGACTGAGAAAGACCAGCTGTTCCTCACCTAAGAAAAAGGGAACAGAGCTACAGATGAACAACACTCAACCATACCTGAAGACCAATTCTTACCATATTACATTTTGGTGAATTCCCTGGGGAATGATGAAAACCTAAACCCCTTTTGATAATGCTCACCCGGGAGGCGCTTGGTTGAGCCCTCCACCGAAAAGCACACTACTAAAGCAGTCAGTCACAGGCTAAACAGGGAACTGGAAACTGGGAAGGTGAGCTTGGTGGGAGTCCTAGGGAGGTTGTTTCCTTCATTTTTGGTTTACAAGACCAAGGTAATAGTTATACTACGAGGACTTATCATTTGAGTATTTTATTTTCAATTAGGTTAATTAGGGGTATAAGGATTAGAATGGTCAGGAAATATAGGATGGAGGCTGCTTGGCCAATAATAATGAATGGGTGTTCAACAGGTTGACCTCCGATTCAAGTTAGTGTTAATAGGTCAGCTACTAGTATTCAGAATAGGCATTGGCTGAGAGGACGAAAGGTTATGCTTCGTTGCTTAGATATATGTAATATTGGGATAATGGCTAGAATTAGGATGGATATTACTAGGGCTAGGACACCTCCTAGTTTGTTGGGAATGGATCGTAAAATAGCGTATGCAAATAAGAAGTATCATTCTGGTTTGATGTGGGGTGGGGTGTTTAGAGGGTTGGCTGGAGTATAATTGTCTGGGTCTCCTAAGAGGTCTGGTATAAAGAGAACTAGGATTATGAGGAGCAGCATTAAAATTATTAGTCCTAGGATATCTTTAATTGTGAAGTATGGGTGGAATGGAATTTTGTCGGTATGGGAGGAGATTCCTGATGGGTTGTTAGATCCGGTTTTGTGGAGGAACAGGAGGTGGACAATTACAAAGGCTGTTACCATAAATGGGAGGATAAAGTGGAAGGCGAAGAATCGTGTAAGGGTGGCTTTGTCGACTGAGAAGCCCCCTCAAATTCATTCAACTAGATTGGTGCCAATATAGGGGATGGCTGATAGGAGGTTGGTAATGACGGTGGCCCATCAAAATGATATCTGCCCTCATGGAAGTACATAGCATATAAATGCTGTTGCTATGACGGTAAATAATAATAGGATCCAATATTTCATGTCTCTAGGAAGGTAAAAGAGCCATAGTATAGACCTCGGCCTACATG
>NW_007253921.1:385066-395389 GCF_000164805.1 Carlito syrichta
GTCCATGTGGGAACTAATGACGTATGTTGTGTTTTTATTGAGTATAATTTTTTAAATAGGCTTTATTGGGTTTTCTTCAAAGCCTTCTCCTATTTATGGGGGTTTGGGTTTAATTGTTAGTGGTGGGGTTGGATGTGGGATAGTGTTAAGTTTTGGGGGTGTTTTTATTGGGTTAATGGTATTTTTTATCTATTTAGGTGGAATATTGGTTGTATTTGGATATACAACGGCGATGGCTATGGAGGAATATCCGGAGGCTTGGGGATCAAGTGTTTCTATATGAGGGGTGCTGTTGTTGGGTTTATTATTAGAGTTGTTTGTGGTTGTGTGAATAATATATCGTGATAATATTGGGCTTAAGAGTTTGGAGGATTGGATTGCTTTTGGGGGTGATATATTTAGTTTATTTCGTGAAGATTCTGTAGGGGTGGCATCTTTATATAGTGGTGGTAGCTGGTTGATGGGGGTTGCTGGTTGATCTTTATTTGTTACTATTTTTATTGTGATTGAGATTACTCGGGGTTTTAGATAATAAGAAGGGTCCCAAGTATAATAGTAATAAGAAAGGACAAAAAGTATAGTTTAATTATGCCTGATTGGTTGGAGGTGATTGTGGATGTATGTATATGGGCTATGGCTGTGGTTTTTGGTATTGTTTTTTCTAATCAGAGGAGGTCTAGAAGTGAGGATGCTGTGTTTTGGCTTACATATATTTTTATAAGAGGATATAGGCGCTGAGTTGTGATTGGAAAAAAGCCTAGTAGATTAGAGAATAGGAGGGGTTGAGTAGGTCATTTTAGTTTGAGGAAATATGTGAGGTTATTGAGTTCTATAGCTAGTGTAAACCCTAGAATGGTAACAGTAAGTGCTGAGAGTTTTAGGTATAGTGGTATGGTTATTTGTGGAGTTATTATAGGAGGAATGGAGTGCGAGATAAGGAAACCCAAGAAGATGCTGCCTAGGGCTAAGCGTTTAATAGGGGTAATTAGGCGGGGGTTATTTTCGTTGATGTTTGTTGAAGTTGGAAAGTGGGGTTGACCTAGGAGTGCAAAGAAGATGATGCGTGTGCTGTAGATGGCTGTTAAGGATATGGCAAGTAGTGTGATAGAGAGGGCTCAGGCGTTGGTATATGAAGTATTGGCGGCTTTGATGATTAGATCTTTGGAATAGAAGCCTGTGAGAAAGGGAATACCTGTGAGAGCAAGACTCCCGATAAGTAATGAGGAGGAAGTGAAGGGTAGAGCTATGAGTAGGCCTCCTATTTTGCGAATATCTTGTTCATCGTTTAGGCTATGGATAATAGATCCTGAGCATATGAAGAGTATGGCTTTAAAGAAGGCGTGAGTACAGATATGGAGAAATGCTAGGTGGGGTTGATTAATTCCGATAGTTACTATTATAAGGCCCAGTTGACTGGAGGTAGAGAATGCGACGATTTTTTTAATGTCATTTTGAGTTAGAGCGCAGATTGCTGTAAAGAGGGTGGTAATGGCTCCTAGACATAGTGCTATAGTTTGAATTATTTTGTTTATTTCTAGAAGAGGGTAGAATCGGATTAATAGAAAAACTCCGGCTACGACTATGGTGCTTGAGTGGAGTAGAGCGGAAACTGGGGTTGGACCTTCTATGACGGAGGGAAGTCATGGGTGGAGACCAAATTGTGCGGATTTTCCTGCAGCTGCTAGGAGAAGGCCCAGTAAGGGAAGTGTACTGGAATTTGGGTTAGTAATACAAATTTGTTGAAATTCTCATGAGTTGGAGTAAGTTAGGAATCATGCTATTGCTAGGATAAAGCCAATATCTCCAATACGGTTATAAAGGATCGCTTGTAGGGTTGCTGTATTTGCATCTGTTCGTCCGTATCATCATCCGATGAGGAGGAAAGATATAATACCTACTCCCTCTCATCCAATGAAAAGTTGGAATAGGTTATTAGTGGTGACTAAAATTAGCATGGTGATGAGGAAGATTAATAAATATTTTAAAAAGCGGTTGATATGGGGGTCTGAATGCATATATCATATTGAGAATTCTATGATGGATCATGTGACAAATAGGGCTACTGGTATGAAAATTGTGGAGAAATAGTCTATCTTGAAGCTTAGGTAGAATTTTATAGTTTAAATAGTCATTCAGTGCCAGTTAGAAATAATTGTTTCTTGGTTTGTGTATAAGAATATGAATATTGGAATTAAGCTTGTTATGAATGCGCAGGCAATAGAGTTTTTTACATAGTAAGGATATGTGTGTATCTCATATTTTTTAGTTGCTGTAATAATAAAGGGGGTGATTAAGAGTGTAAGTGATAGTAAGATGGAGGATGAGAATAAATTTATTACTTTTATTTGGAGTTGCACCAATTTTTCGGCTCCTAAGACCGATGGATTACTTCTATCCTTTAAAAGTAAGAAAGCCATATTGTTATATATGGGGACAAGAGTTAGCAGTTCTTGCATACTTTCTTGGTAAATAAGAAATTTTGGGTTTCTATTATCAGATTCACAATCTAATGTTTTGTTTAAACTATATTTACAGCATATGGTTCCTATAATTAGTTTGGGATTGGTGGATAGTAGGACTAGGGGTAGTAGGTGTATAATTATTAATGTATTTTCTCGGGTGAATGGGGGGTTTAATGCTGCTGATGTGGTATGTATACTTTCCTCGTTGTGTTATAGTTAACATATACAGGGAATATAGGGCGGTAATTAGGGTATTGAGGCCTATTAAGATGATAGTTAAATGTGGTCATGAAAATGATGCTATTATTACGGATAGTTCACCGATTAGGTTAATTGTTGGGGGGAGGGCTAGGTTAGTTAGGCTGGCGAGGAGTCATCATGTTGTTACAAGAGGTAAGAGGGTTTGAAGGCCACGGGCTAGTGCTATTGTTCGACTGTGGATTCGCTCATAGTTTGTGTTTGCTAAGCAAAATAGTAGGGAGGAGGTGAGGCCGTGGGCAATTATAAGGATAGTGGCTCCGATGAAACTACATGGGGTTTGGATAAGGACTGCTACAATAACAAGAGCTATATGGCTAACTGAGGAATAGGCGATAAGTGATTTTAAATCTGTTTGTGTAGACAGATGGAACTAGTTATAATTATGCCTCATAGGGAGAGTATTAGAAAAGGGTAAGCCATATGTTCTGTTGTTGGATTTAGAATAACTGTAATTCGTATTATTCCGTATCCTCCGAGTTTAAGTAAAATGGCTGCAAGGACTATGGAGCCTGCAATTGGGGCTTCGACATGGGCTTTAGGTAGTCATAGGTGAAGCCCGTATAGGGGTATTTTTACTATGAAAGCTATTATACAGGCTAACCAGAGAATATTATTTGATCAAGAGTTGGGAAAGTTTGGTATAATAAGAGAGTTAATTGTTACATTTAATGTTCCTAGAAGATTTGGGGCATAAATAAGAGCAATAAGTAGGGGAAGGGACCCAATTAGTGTATAAAATAAGAAGTAAAGACCGGCGTTTAGTCGTTCTGTTTGGTTTCCTCATCGTATGATAATAATTAGTGTGGGAATTAAAGTTGCTTCAAATAGGATATAGAAGAAAATTAATTCTGTAGCAGTAAAGGTTATGATTAGAAAAATTTGAAGTATAATCAATATAGAGACATATAGTTTTTTTCGTGCAAGTGGTTCCTTTGATAGGTGGTTTTGGCTGGCTATAATTATTAAGGGGAGTAGTCAGGTGGTTAAGATTAGTAGTGGTGTTGATAGGGAGTCAGTAGAGAAGGTGAGTGAGAAATTTATATTAGTATTGTGGAAATAGTTTAATAGAGAAAGGGTGGTGAAGTTAATTATTAGGCTATGGGCTGTAGTATTAATTCAAATAGTATGTTTTTTAGAGTATCATGTTAATGGGATTATTATTAATGTTGGTAAAATAATTTTTAGCATTGTAAAAGGCTCAGGTTTTGTACATAATCTAGGCCATATGTATTTGATACCATTACTAGCAGAGCTAATCCTACAGCGGCTTCGCAGGCTGCAAAGACTAGGAGTATAATTGGAATTATGTTGGCTAAGGTGAAGTGAAGATTTAGGATTGTTAGTGAAGTTATAATGAATATTGAGAGTATTATACCTTCTAGGCATAGTAAGGAAGATATAAGATGTGAGCGATATATCAATATACCTAGGAGTGATGTTAGGAAAGCAAGGAGAAGGTTAATATAGATGTATGGCATTCTGGTAATTATGCATTGTGCATAGTCTAATGAGTCGAAATCATTTATTTTTAATTAAACTAATTACCATATTCAGTTCATTCAAGTCCTTTTTGAATCCATTCATATGCGAGTCCTAGGGCTAGAATAGAAATGAGGGCTAGGGCTATAATTAGTATAAGATTGAGGTTTGTTGTTTGGGTAGCTCAGGGGAGAGGGAGGAGAAGAGCAATTTCTAGGTCAAATAGGAGAAAAGTGATAGCAATTAGGAAAAATTTTATAGAGAAAGGTATCCTTTCATTTCAGCCTTCCAAGTAGCTGGAACCACAGGTACATGCTACCATGTCTGGTTAATGTTTTGACTTATTGTAGAGATGAGGTCTTACCATGTAGTTCAGGCTGGTCTTGATCCCCTGGGCTTAGACAATCCTCTTGCCTCCACCTCCCAATGTGCTGGGATTACAGGCATGAGCCTGGTCTTTTTAACTTTTATTGGTTTAAGTGTCAGTTTTATCTAATATAAGAATAGCTACTTTTGCCCTTTTTAACTCTGTACTTGCCTATGCATTAGCAATGGGTAGAACTGTTCTTTTGTTTCTGTGCTTAGAACTTAAGCATCTCCTGAGAGCTTAGTCTGGGGGTGAAATATTCTCTTAGGAATTGGATGTCTAGGAAGGATTTTAATTATCCTTCATTAATGACATTTAGCTTGATGGGCAAGGAAATTCTTCGCTGGGATTGCTTTTTTTAAAAAAGGACATTTAAAATGGGACCCTAGACTCTTCTGGCTTGTAGGGTTTCTAGTGAGAAGACTACTGCAATTCTGATGAGTCTTCTCTGGTCGTTGGTAGTCCCTTTTCTCTAGGTGCCTTATGGATTTTTTTCTTTAATTATTTAATTATTATGTGTCTTGGGGATGGCCTTTTTATGTAATGCACCACAGGAGTTCTCTGGATCACTTGCATCTGCACTGTTCTGTTTCCCCTTCAGTTTCAGGCATGCCAATAATTCATATATTTAGTCTCTTTACATAACCCCAAGCCTCTCATAGGGCTTGCTCATTGTTCTTGAGACTTTCTCCCCCTTCCCCCCTTTTTTAGACTAGGTTAGTTAGATCCTCATGCTCTGAGATTCTTTCCTCTGCCTAGATGATTCTACTGCTCTGGCTTGTCATTGTGCTTTGAAATTCTAGGAAAGAATTCTTCATTTTCAGGTGTTCAAATTGGACCCTTCTTATATTGGTCAGCTCATATTTTATATCTTGCATTGTTTTCATTGCCTGAGTGATCCATGCTTCTATCTCCTTGTGACTTTCTGCCACTGTTTATGCAACCCATAGTTTAATTTCTATGTCTGTCATCAGGGACAGGTTGTTATAGATGGGTTCCATTGCTTGGGATCTGGGAGATTCTTTTGTGGGTGAACGTTCACCAAGGCTTTGGGGATAGCTGATGTATTTTTTTTCTTTCTGGGTCTCCCTCATCTGTAAGAACAGACTCTTCTCATTTTGTTTTTTGTTTTGTTGCTTTTCAGTTAGATAAGGTTGCTACAGTTTGGGTGGCCTTTTATGGAAATTATGCTTTATTTTTATCCCTCAGGGTGTTCCCTGTTGTGTTGCACTTCTTCTTCTCCTGGGGGTGGTAGTCCGTGAGGTCTTGACCACTGTGAGTCCTGCTGCTCTTCCAGAACAACCTGCCCTAGTAGGCTGCCAACATTTGGTTGGTGTTAGAGGGTGCCTAAAAGAGATCCTGTTATGTGAAGACACGGGAATTGAATTCTAAGGGGCGGTTGGTCATCAACATCTCTGAAGGACCCTCTAAAGATGATCTCTTATGCCTCAGTCTATAGATTGTTCAGTGAGATGTACAATGGCATGAGCTTTGTTCTTCTCTTTTTCAGGGGTTATATTATTGTCTCCGGTGTTGTAATGGGCTGTACCAGTTGACCTCCAGCCAGGAGGTAGCACTTGGAGGAAACAGCTAGCTGTGATGGTGACTGTGGGCTTTTTTTCTTTTTTTAACTCGACCTTTGTTTCTCCAGGAAAGTCTGCAGATGTCCTAGGTGAAGAATAGGATTATGGAAACTTCCAAAGATCCTCAGTCTCTGAGATTTTGAGGACAGTTAGGAGTTAAAGCTGATCAGGGAGAACCATGTCAGTCTAGGCCGCTCTCCAGCTTCCCCAGCCCACCCTCACAGACATGATTGGCTACTCCAGTGGGAAACAGGTTCCCTGGCAGCTGTGGCCATGATGTGGGTATGGTTGAGCCTTTGCTGTTGTACAAAATAATTCACACAGGATTTGTCAGGATGATAGAACCCACCACCACCACCACCACAGCTTCTGGCTTCCCTTCCTTTGTCTGAGGCTGTCTGCACTCAGAACTCAGTTTTGTTTTTTTTTTCACAGCAATGTTTTTCCAGTCTGCATTCTTTTCCCCTACTGTGAGCACTCAGTAGGGATGGAGATGGGGGAAGAGCCCCTTGGCTACTGTGGTAGCACTGCAGTGATGACAGAGCCATCTGATTCCCAGAAGCATTCACATGAGGAGAGAGGGATTACCAGAAGCTCCTCACAACTCCCCTTCCCTTGCTGGTTCTTTCAGCAACAAGATCTCTGTTACATTTTGCCCCACACCAGAGCTTCCCGGAGTGGCAGAACCTGCCCTCAGGTACATGTGGGTGGCTAGGCCAGACTTCTTTCCTGGCCGGGGAGCTGGCTGCCAAGCACTGCCTGCAGGAAGTGAGTTCTTGGGAATGGTTTGGTCATGGGCATTCAGGGTTCATGTTAGTTCCCAGTTCCACCTGAGCTCTGGCAGCATGCAGCTGTGTATTCAGGTCATTTCCCATTACAGGGTGGGCTCCCTTAAGAGTCAGGGGGCCCTCTCAGTCTGAGGCTGTAGCAAGCACTGAATCTGAATTTCTCACACTCACCATTTCCCACATCTAGATGCTGTTGTCAGTTTCCAGCCAGAGCCTGGAAAGATGGCTTTCCTTCCTGCTCTCTGAGTGTCCCAGTGGCTACCCGTGCATTGTGGAATACATCCTTTGTCTCCATTTGCTCTGACTGCTGGGACTCTCTTCCTTGGTTTACTCTGTGAGAGAGGCACCAGCAGCAGGAATGATAAGCCGTCTGATTAGGTGGGCATCTTGAAACTCCATGAAAATATTAGTCTTAAGGAAACTCAATGAATTACAAGAGAATACAGACAGATAATTAAGCAAAATCAGGAAAACAATTAATGATTTAAATAAAAAGTTTAATGAGGAGATAGAAATCATAAAAGAAACAAACAGAAATCCTACACCTGAATAATTCAATGAATAAAATTTTAAAATACCATCAAAAGCTTCAACAAGAGATTAAACAAAGCAGAAGAAAAAATTTCTTAATTTGAAGATAGATTATTTGAAATAATGCAGGCAAGAAAAAGGAATAAAAGAATAAAGCCAACAGGATTTATGGGACATCATTAAGTGAACAAATGTTTATGTTATGGACATTCCAATGGCAGAAGAGAAAGTGAGGAAAACATATGTAATAAAATAATAGCAAAAAAATTCCAGGTCTTTTTAAAATTTTTGTTTTTTTTATTATAAAGATGTGGGGTTCAATTCAGGATTAGGTATACAAGTGGTCATTGTACAGGAAAAGTTTGGGTTTTCCATTGGTCCCCACTCTGCCTGGTTTGAGTGCATGTACCCTTATTGATGTTGTGTCTACCTCCAACCCCAGCAGCATTCTGCTACTGCCAATCCCTTTCTTATAGTATTATGGTAAATGTTCAGGGTCCACTTATGAGTGAGAACATGTGGTACTCTATTCTTTGTTTCTATGATAGATCACCGAGTCTGTAATCAGACTCGAAGTCCATCCAAATTGCTGCAAAATCCATATGTTTTTTCTTCTTTATGACTGCATGATATTCCATTGTGTATATGTACCACTTTTTTTTTTAATCCAGTCCAGGTTGCATGGGCAGTATGATTGGTTCCATGCTTTTGCTATTGTGAATGGTGCTGCGATAACCATGCGTGTGCAGGTATCATTTTTGTAGAATGATTTGAATTCCTCCAGGTATATTCCCAGTAGGGGCATTGCTGGGTCATATGAAAGGTCAATGCCCAGTTCTTTTTTATTATTATTTTTAATTTAAAGATGTAGGGTACAATTCAGGGTTAGGTACACAAATGTTCATTATGCATGTACCCTTGTTGATGAGGTGTGCCCCTCCCTTCCCTGGCAGTTTTCTTCAACTGCCAATCCCACCCCTCCTCTCCTGGCAGTTTCCCACTACTGCCAATCCCTTTATTATAGTATGATAATTGTTCAAGATCTGCTTATGAGTGAGAACATATGGTACTCTGTTCTTTGTTCCTGTGATAGATCACTGAGTATGATAGACTCTAAATCCATCCAAGTTGTTGTGAAGTCCATGGTTTGTCCTTCTTTATGGCTACATAATATTCCATCGTGTATATGTATGACATTTAAAATTTTTTTTAATTTTTAATTTTAATTTTAAGGTGTGGGGTACAATTGAGGGTTAAGTATACAAATGTTGATTACACAGGTACCCTTGTTTTTTTAATATATATTTTTTATTGTAAAGTTTTGGGGTACAGTTAAGGGTTAGTTATACAAATATTCATTGTGCAGGTACCCTTGTTGATGAGGTGTGCCCCCCTTTCCCCAGACAATATTGACTACCATTAATCCCACCTCCCTTCCCCTCCCTGCCCCCTTATAGTTTCCTGCCACTGTCAATCCTTTTTTTATAGTATTATGATAGTTGTTCAAGGTCCACTTATGAGTGAGAACATGTGATACTCAGATCTTTGTTTCTGTGAGAGATCACTCAGTATTAGAAACTATAATTTCATCCAGGTTGCTGCGAAATTCATGATTTTATTCTTTTTTGATGGCTGCATAATATTCCATTGTGTATATGTGCCACATTTAAAAAATCAAGTCCTCTTTTGATGGACAGCATGGTTGGTTCCATGATCTTGCTATTGTGATAAACATACATGTGCAGGTTTCTTTTTTATAGAGTGATTTGAGTTCTTCAGGGTATATTCCCAGTAGGGGGATTGCAGGGTCATATGGAAGGTCGATTTTTAGAGTTTTAGGAATTGCCACACTGATTTCCACAGAGGCTGCACTAGTTTACACTCCCACCAACAGTGTAGAAGTGTTTCCTTTTCACCACATCCTTTCTAGCATCTGTTATTTTTTGAGTTATTGATAATGGTCATTCTGACTGGAGTTAGGTGGTATCTCAGTGTAGTTTTAATTTGCATCTCCTTAATGATTAGTGAGGTTGAAATTTCTTCATGTATCTGTTGGTCACTTGTATGTTTTTTTTTTTTTTGAGTTGGAGTCTTACTCAGTCGCCCAGACTGGAGGCCACTGCAGCCTCCACCTGCTGGGCTCTGGTGATCCTTCTGCCTCAGCCTTCCAAGTAGCTGGAACTACAGGTGTGCGCTACTACGCCCAGCTAATTTTTTTGATTTATTGTAGAGAAGAGGTTTCGCCAAGTTGCCTAGGTGGGTCTTGAATCCTTGGGCTCAGGCAGTTCACTCACTTCAGCCTCCCAAGGTGCGGGATTACAGGCTGAGCCACTGAGCCCGGCTGTCTTCTTTTGAGAAGTGTCTGTTCATATCTTTTGCCCACTTTGTAATGGGATTGTTTGTTGTTTTCTTTTCAGCACATTTGAGTTCCTTGTAGATCCTTGATATAAGGCCTTTGTAAGACATGAAGTTGGCAAATATTTTTTCCCAGTCTGTGGGCTGTCTCCCTGCTCTCTTGATGGTTTCTTTGACTTTGCAGAAGCTTGTCAGTTTAATAAGGTCCCATTTGTCTATCTTTTTTCTTATGGCCTGGGCACTTCGGATTTTGCTCGGAATTGGATGCCAGTTCCAACTTCCATAAGGGAGTGTCCTGCATTTTCTAAGGTTCTTATGGTTTGAGGATTCACATTTAGATCTCTGATCCACTTAGAGTTAGTTTTTGTGTATGGGGATAGATGAGGGTCCTGTTTCAATCTTCTGCATGTGGTCAGCCAGTTTTCCCAGCACCATTTACTGAATAGGTTCTCCTCTCCCCAGTGGTGGGTGGTGGAGGCTTTGTTGAAAATGAATTG
>NW_007253921.1:395549-406383 GCF_000164805.1 Carlito syrichta
TGGCTATTCTTGGTCGTTTGTGTTTCCATATGAATTCCTGTATTGTTTTTTCTAGATCTGAGAAGAATGTTGCTGGTTATTTGATGGGTATTGTATTAAATCTGTAGATTGTCTTAGGTAAGACAGACAGCTTCACAATGTTGATTCTTCCAATCCACGAGCATGGGATATTTTTCCGTTTGTTTGTGTCATCTTTGATTTCTTTGCAAAATCCATGTTTGTTCTTCTTTATGACTGCATAATATTCCATTGTATATATGTATCATTTTTTTTTTTTATCCAGTCCAGGTTGGATGGGCAGTATAATTGGTTCCATGCTTTTGCTATTGTGAATAGTGCTGCAATAATCATGCATGTGCAGGTATCATTTTTGTAGAATGATCTGAATTCCTCCAGATATATTCCCAGTAGGGGGATTGCTGGGTCATATAGAAGGTCAATGTCTAGTTCTTTTTAAAATTACCACACTGTTTTCCAAAGAGGTTGCACTAGTTTGCATTCCCACCAGCAGTGTAGAAGTGTTCCTTTTTCTCCAGATCCTTGCCAGCATCTGTTATTGTTTGTTTTATTAATGGTGGCCATTCTTACTGGGGTTAGGTGATATCTCAATATGGTTTTGATTTGCATTTCTCTGATTAGACAGGCTGAGAACTTTTTCATGTGTCTGTTGGTTGCCCATATTTCTTCTTCTTCTCCTTCTCCTTCTTCGTTGGAGTCTCATTCTGTTGTCTGTGCTAGAGTGCAGTGGCACACTCACGGCCACCCTAGTGTTGACCTGCTGGATTCCTGTGATCCTTCTGCCTCATGCAGTGGCACACTCACGGCCACCCTAGTGTTGACCTGCTGGATTCCTGTGATCCTTCTGCCTCAGCCTTCCAAGTAGCTGGAACTACAGGCACACGCCACCATGCCCGGTTAATTAATTAATTAATTTATTTATTTATTGTAGCAATGAGGTCTCGCCAAGTTGCCCAGGTTGGTCTCAAACTCACAGGCTCAGGCAATCCACTTGTCTCGGTCTCCCAAAGTGCTGTGATTACAGGCCGAGCCATCTAGCCCAGCCCTGAATATCTTCATTTGAGAAGTGTCTATTAATGTCTTTTGCTCATTTTTGAATGGGGCTGTTTGTGTTTTTCCTTTCCTTCCTGAGTTCCTTGTTGATCTTGGATGCTAGGTCTTTGTCAGATATATAGTTGGCAAATATTTTTTCCCATTTGGTGGGCTGCCTCCCTGTTCTTTTGATGGCTTCTTTTTCTTGGAGAGGAGTCTTTCAGTTTGATGAGGTCCCATTTGTCTATCTTATCTCTTATGGCATGGGCAGTTGGGGTTTTGATCAGGAATTTGTTGCAGTTCCAATTTCCATAAGGGTATCTCCTGCATTTTCTAAGGTTCTTATAGTTTGAGGTTTTACATTTAGGTCTTTGATCCATTTAGAGTTGATTTTTGTGCATGGTGATAGGTAGGGGTCCTGTTTCAATCTTTTGTATGTGGTCAGCCAGTTTTCTCAGCACAATTTACTGAATAAGTTTTCCTTTTCCCTGTGGGTTGGTGGAGGATTTGTCAAAGATGAGTTGGTTGAGAAATTGAGGTTTTGCTTCCAGAATCTCTAACCTGTTCCATTGGTCCATATGCCTATTCTTGTACCAATACCAGGCTGTTTTGATTATTGTAGCCTTATAATAAAGTTTGGAAGTGTGATAACTCCCACTTTGTTTCTTTTGCTAAGGATTGTTTTAGCTATTCGTGGTCATCTATGTTTCCATGTGAATTTCTGTACAGTGAAGACAGTGAAGAATGATTTTGATAATTTAATGAGTATTGTATTGAATCTGTAGATTTCTTTTGGTAGGATGGACATTTTAACTATTAATTCTTCTTATCCATGAGCATGGAATAAGTTTCCATTTGTTTGTGTCTTCTTGGATTTCTTTGAGCAGTGTCCTGTAGTTCTCATTATAAAGTTCTTTCACTTCTCTGGTTAAGAAGATGCTGAGGTATTTCATTTTTTTGTGTGGCTGTTGTGAATGGGATTGTGCTTTATATTTGGTTCTCAGCCTGCTTATTGTTCATGTATAAGGATGTGGTTGTCTTTTGCACATTTTTTTTGTACCCCAAGACTTTTTCAAAGTCCTTTATTAGTAAAAGCATGTTTTTGACACGTTCTCTTGGATTTTCAAGATGTAAGATCATATTGTTAGGAAAGAGGGATAACTTAGCTTCCTCTTTTCCTATTGGGATACCCCTGATTTCTTTCTCTAGTCTAATTGCTCTAGCCAGGACTTCCAACACTAGTTTGAACAAGAGAGGTGAGAGTGTGCAGCCTTGTCTTGTTCCTGTTTTCAGGGGAAATGTTTCCAATTTCTGTCTGTTTAGCGATATGCTGCTGTGGGTTTATCATAGATGGTGCTTACTATTTTGAGGTATGTTCCTTCTATGCCTAGGTGTTTGAGGTTTTTTTTTTTTAAATCAAGAAGGGATGCTGGATTTTTTCAAAAGCTTTTCTGTGTCTAATGATATAATCATGTGGTTCTTGGTTTTACATCTGTTGGTGTACTTAATTGCATTTATGGTCTTATGGATGTTGAACTAGCCCTGCATCTCAGGGGTGAAGACTACTTGGTCATGATGGATGATTTTTGAGATGTGTTGTAGGATTCAATTTGCTAGAATCTTGTTGAGAATTTTTGCATCTGTGTTCATTAGGGATATTGGCTTATAGCTCTCTTTTTTGTTGGATCTTTACCTGGTTTGAGTATCAGTGTGATGTTAGATTTGTAAAATGATTTGTGGAGAATTACATTTTTCTCAATTGCCTGGAATACTTTTTTTTTTTGAGTTGGAGTCTCACTCTGTCACCCAGACTGGAGTGCCACCACAGCCTCGACCTGCAGGACTCCAGTGATCCTTCCACCTCAGCTTTCCGAATAGCTGGAATTACAGGCATGGGCTACCATGCCTGGCTGATTTTTTGATTTATTGTAGATATGAGGTCTCATCAAGTTGCTCAGGCGGGTCTCGAACCCGCGGGGTCAGGCAATCCACTCACCTCAGCCTCCCAAAGGTGCGGGATTACAGGCTGAGCCACCGAGCCCAGCTTGGAATGCTTGTAATAGGATTGGTATCAGCTCCTCCTTGTATGTTTTGTGGAATTCCACTGGAAAGCCATCTGGTCCAGGGATTTTTTTGGTAGGTGGTTTTCTTGTGATAGAGTCAATTTCCTGGGTTGTTATTGGCCTATTTACTGTCTCAGTGTCTTCTTGTTTTCACCTTTGGAGGTTGTGTGATGCCAGAAAGTCTTCCATTTCATTTAGGTTATCAAGTTTGTTTTCATACAGGTGTGGATAGTGACTTCTGATAATCTTTTGTATTTCTTCGGGGTCAGTTGTGATTTGATCTTTTGCAGTTCTGATTGTTTTTATTTGGGCTTTTTCTTTCTTTTTCTGGTCATTCTGGCTAGCAGTCAATCACTCTTGTTTATTCTTTCAAAGAACTAACTTTTTGTTTTGTTTATTTTTTTCTATGATATTTTTGTCTTCTATGTCTCATCCTTGGGCTTTTTCTTTGGTGATCTGGATTCTTCTGCTAAAGTTAGGGTTTTGTTGGTCTTGTCTTTCCAGCTCCCTAGGTGATTTGATAGGCTGTCAACTTGTGATCTTTCCATTTTTTTGACGTGTGTTCAAAGAGATATAAATTTCCCTCTTAGAACTGAATTCCTGGCATCCCAGAGATTTTTGTAGACAGTTTCTTCATTTTCAGTCGTTTCCAGGAATCTTTTAATTTCTGCTTTGATTTCTGTATTGATCTGGTAGTTGGTCAGCATCATGCTATTTAGTGTCCAGGTCTTTTTGGGTTTTGGGGAATTTTGTTGGTGCTGTTATTTATTTTTATTCCACTCTGTTCTGAGAAGGTGCATGGCAGTATTTTGATCTTATAAAATTTGTTTATGATTGATTTATGGCCAAGTATGTGATCGATCTTGGAGTATATTCCATGTGGTAATGACTAGAATGTATATTCTGTGGTTGTTGAGTGGAGTATTTTTTTTTTTTTTTTTTTGGAGTTGGAGTCTCACTCTGTTGCCCAGACTGGAGTGCAGTGGCTGCTCCCGGCCACCACAGCCTCAACCTGCTGGGCTCCGGTGATCCTTCCGCCTCAGCCTTCCAAGTAGCCGGAATTACAGGCATGCGCTACCATGCCCAGCTGATTTTTTGATTTATTGTTGAGATGAGGTCTCGCTGCCCAGGCAGGTCTTGAACCCGCAGGCTCAGGCAATCCACTCACCTCAGCCTCCCAAAGGCGCGGGATTACAGGCTGAGCCACCGAGCCCGGCTGGGTGGAGTATTCTGTATGTATCTATTAATTTCATTTGGTGGAGAGTCAAGTTCTGGCTCTCTGATTTTTTTGCCTCAATGATCTATCTAGGGTCTTTAGTGGGGTATTTAAGTCTGCAGCTATATTAGTGTTAAAGTCAATATGTTTTTTAAGTTTACTTTATAGTTGCTTTATAAATGCTGGTGCTCCTGTGTTGGGTGCTTATATTTTTAGGATGGATATTTCTTGTGATGGATTGAACCTTTTATCATTATGTAATGTCTTTCTGCATCTTTTAAAATTTTTGATAATGTAATGATTGTTTTGTCTTATTAAGATCACGACTCCTGTCTTCTTTTGCGATCCATGTGCCTAAAAACTCATTTTGTATCCTCTAACTTTTAGTCTGCTCTTTTGTTGTGAGATGAGTTTTCTGGATGCAGCAAATTATTGGTGCATTAGTCCATTCACGTTCAGGCTGATTATTGAAATGTGATTGTTTATCCCTGTCCTGAAGTTCTTATAGAGTTTTTTCTTTTTTGTTTATTTTCTTTCAGCTTTTAATTTGATGTGTGTGTGTGTTTTAAGATCAAAAGGTTGTGTATATTTAAGACTCATGATACTGCAGTTTGTTTTCCAAATGTACAACAATAATTTACCCTCCTGCAGGCAGCCAATGACCAAACCCATTTCATAGCACCTTCACAAGCGTTGCTAATCTAATTTTTAGATCGCTTTGCTAATTTTCAGTGTCTCATTGAGTATAATCTGTGGTATCCCAGGGAAAAAGAGTATCAGATTCTGGGAAAGCTCTTCCCTTCAATGTGGATTGTTTTGGTGCTATCTGGATAATTACCAGCCTGTTATTCACATTATGGCATGTGAGTCAGGCCTCTGGGCAGGATAATGAAACAAAATTCTGAGGTCTGCTGAGTTGAGGCCCATGCCCAGAAATGTAAAGGCATCTCTTGAATCATTATTAATTGCAATTTCTTCTGGAGAAAGATATTTGACAGAAGGAAGAATATGCAGGTGCCAATCGATAGGGAGGGCCGTTGTTGCCAACACAACTTCTGTTCCACTCCTATCTTCTTCCCACTGGCAGAGCTGAGGCAGTTGGATAGATCCACTAATCTTAGGGAGGGAGGGCCCCAGCCGCAGCCCTAGGAGGTGAATCACAGCCAGATGAAAGTAAGCATAGTGTGTGTGTGTGTGTGTGTGTGTGTGTGTGTGTGTGTGTGTTTGTGTGTGTGTGTGTTTTCAAGCTTGCAGCTGAGATGTATTCTCTGTTGATTCTGTGTTCTGCTGTTCTCGTGGAACATGACCAACATGCTTGGTCATTCTTCTTTTGCTTTTTTCTGTGCTTAATACCTTTTAAAGCATCTCCTGTAGAGCTGGTCTGGAAGCTGCATAATCTCTTAGAGATTTGATATCTGGGAAGGATTTTAATTCTCCATCACTGATGAAGTTGAACTTGGCTGGATAGGAAATTCTTGGTTGAAATTGTTTATCTTTGAGGACTTTGAATATTGGACTCCAGTCCCTTCTAGCTTGGATTGTTTCTGCCAATAGGTTTGCTGCTATTCTGATTTTTTTTCCCCCGCAGGTAGTCTTACCTTTCTCTTTTGGTGCCTTTGCAAGTTTTTCTTGTATGCCTACTTTGTGTAGGTGAATTACTATGTGCCTAGGGGTTGGTCTGCTCATTTGATAGCTTGTGGGCGTCCTCTGTATCTCTTGTGCTTGAATAGTCACAACTCTGGTGAGATGGGGAAAGTTTTCTTGGATAACCTCCTGGTGTTCTCCATTTCCCTTTCGTCTTCTGGGATACTAATCAGGGACAGGTTTGGCCTCTTGATACAATCGCACATCTTTTGGAGGCTTTGTTTTTACTCTCTGAGTTTTCTTTCATTTTTTTTGTACAGATTGGGTTAATTTCATGTTTTGATCTTCAAGTTCTGAGATTCTTTCTTCTGCTTGATTAATTCTGTTTTTCATGCTTGTCATCTTGTTATTTATTTTCTGGATTAATTTTTTTGTGGCCAAAATCTCTGTTGCAAGTTCTTTCAGTGTTGCATCTTGTCTTTCTTGAGTCTTATTCACTCTTTCCATCCATTCCCTAATCCCTGTTGTATTCTGGGGCCAGTTGTTGGTGACTTCCATTGTTTGGGCTCTGAGGTCTGATTTTTCAGGTGTTTTCTCTTTGTTCCACTAGGAATTACCTGTGTTCATCTGTTGATTTTTTCCCCTCATTTGTGATAGATCTCTTTCTTTTCTCTTTAGTTGCATTATTCAGTGGCAGTGGGAGAGGCTTTCACTTGTGATGTTTGCTCAGCCCCCTATTCTTCCCTGATCAGGGCTCTGAATTTGTTATATTTTGAAATGGGGCTGTAGGTGGGAAGCTTTGTGGTCTTTTAGAGTTTTGAGAGTTGAATAAAGTAGAGCTAAGATTCAGAAACTACTTACAAATCACAATGTTCACTGACTGTACTATGGGTTCCCTGAGATCCACTCCCCACCACCACTCTATATGATGATGCAGTGGGTATGTGTGTGTACCATCTGAGTCCAAGATACAGTGACAGCAATGAGGAGAATAGAGATAAATAGAATGAAATAAGATGGACACAAATTTTTTTTTTTTGAGTTGGAGTCTCACTCTGTCGCCCAGACTGGAGTGCAGTGGCCGCTCCCGGCCACCGCAGCCTCAACCTGCTGGGCTCCGGCGATCCTTCCACCTCAGCCTTCCAAGTAGCCAGAATTACAGGCATGTGCTACCACGCCTGGCTAATTTTTTGATTTATTGTAGAGACGAGGTCTCGCCTGCCCAGGCGGGTCTCGAACCCGCGGGCTCAGGCAATCTGCTCACCTCAGCCTCCCAAAGGTACAGGATTACAGGCTGAGCCACCGAGCCTGGCTGATGGACACAAATTAAAAAAAATTTAAAAACCCACAGAACAACAAAAACAGAAACCAAAACAAAAAACAGTTAAAAAGCAAACACACACACACACACCAAAACAAACTGGAACAGCAAAGAAAAACAAAACAAAAACAACAAAAAAACCAAGAAAACCAAACACACACACACACACCCAACTCAAAATGCAAGTAGAAGAAAAAGATAGAGAGCAAAAAGGGAAATCAGATAGACTCTTCACACATATACTCACATACATATTAAAGTAAAAAAAAGACAAAGAGGCAAAAACAAACAAACAAAACACTGAAAGATGAACACTCACTCCTTCACATACACACATCATCAGAAAACAAAAAATGAAAGAAGAAAGAAATAAGAAAGAAAAAAGAAAAAAAAGAGGGTGGGTGGATGTGGATTGAACCCTCACATACACATTCATGCACAGAGGGAAAAAATTAAAAAATTAAAAAACAAAAGAAACCTGCCTTCTTGTGGCAGGTTCTATAATTATTTCACTCAGCTTCCCTTTTGCTGTCTTCTTCAGGGTTTTAGCCTCATTTACAGCCTCCCCTGTGTCCAGCCCAAGGAAGGAGATGGGAGCACTGGGGGTGTGTGAGGCTTTACTCTTTCCCTCCTACTCTCATATGGTCAGAGGATCACCTCTGATGGTGAGGTGTAGGATTGTCTTTTCTCCAGGTACTGGCAGGGGTCCACCTCAGTCAGGCTTATCCTGGAGTGGAGTTCTCCTATTGCAGTTGACATCCAGGCTCCACCTGGGTTCATCCCTCTCAGTTGTGCCCCAGCCATGTGGGTCTGATGTTCAGAAGATTGCTGGGGAGGAGGTAGTTGAGTCAGCCCCAGACTCACCACTGACCTCTTTGGAGGTCTTCTCATCCTTTTCTGGTCATGCCCTTTGTCCTGTGGCTGATTCAAGGTAGGGGATGGGGTGTCTGAGACTCAGCATTTGTCCTGTCCCTCTGGAATTTGTACTTTCAGGATATTCCTTCTGGGTCATGATCAACCCTGAGTAGTTAATCCGCTGGTTACAGAGATTGAGTCAGGTCTGTTGCTCCATGGTGAGCAAGCTGGAGTACTTGTCTGCCCAGTTTTCAAGATGGGGGCAGGGTGCCTTTTTCATCTTCTTCAGTGGGGATCTGCCTCTGGGCTTTCTCACTGTGCTCCCTCCACAGCCTTTGCTGCCAGTGTCCAGCCAGGTGCTGCAATGGTAATGCAGAACCTGGAACCAGGAGTCTCTTGCAGTTTCTTCCTGGGAAGGGCTTTGTTGATTTAAAAAAATGCCATTTGGCTTCTGTGCCCTGGGAAGTGCTAGGGACCAAGCAGAGCAACTGCAGTCAATTTCCCGGTCTTGAAAGAGAGAGGTGGACACTCAGGTCCAGGAAATGCAAAGAATCTCAAAATGGTCCTCTCTAAGACATTATATTTAAGTTGTGAAAAGTTAAAAATAAAGAAAGAACTTTAAAAGCATAAAATAACTATCAAGTCACACATAAAAGAATCAAACTTTAACCAACAACAGATTTATTAGCAGAATTCTTGCAATTCAGGAGAGAATAGGATGATATTTCAAACTCGTGAAAGGAAAAAAAATCTGTCATCCAAAAATATTTTACCCAACAAACTATCCCTCAGAAATCAATGAGAGATAAAATCTCTCACAGACAAGAAAAATCTTGGGAATTCATCACCACTAGACTGGCCTTACAATAAAAGCTCGAGGAAGTCTTACATCTGGCAGTGAAAAGACAATAATCACCATCATGAAATGATGAAAAACTATGAAACTCACTGTTGGAATCAGTACACAAGGGATAAAGAGAAAGGAATCAAATCCTATCATTGCAGAAAGCAACCCAACCACAAAAATAAATAAGAGAGGAAAGAAGAATACACAAAGCAACTAGAAAACAATTAATAAAATAACAATATCTATCAACAATAATCTTGAATGTAAAATATTTGCATTTCCCATTTCAAATATATAGAATGACTGAAAGAATAAAAAAATCCCCCAACTGTCTGCTGTCTAAAAGAAGCCTAAACTGTAGAGACATACATAGACTGAAAGTGAATGGATGGAAAAAAAATATTTCATACAAATTGAAACCAGAGGTAAACAGAAGTAACTATACTTGTATCAAACAAAAGAAATTTCAGTTGAAAAGTGTAAAAAGAGACAAAGAAGAACATTATTTAATAATTCAGCAAGATAATATAATAATTATAGATATATATGCACCCAACACCAAAGCATCCAGATATATAAAGCAAATATCAGATTCAAAGAAGAGATCAGCCACAATATGATAATAGTTGGAAATTTTAACACCCACTATCAGCATTGGACAGATTGCCCAAATGGAAAACCAACAAAGGGACATTGAATCAAAATTGCAACATAGACCAAATAAGCCTAAACAGAAATTTGCAGAACATTCACCCCATAGCTGCAGAAGACACATTATCTTTATCAGCTCATGGAATATTCTTCAGAATTGACCATAGGATGTTAGAACATAAAGCAATAGAAATAAAAATTATGTCATATTATTTATCTGACCACAATGGAATAAAACTAGACATCAGTAATAACAGAAACATTTGAAACTATACAAATACATACATATTAAATGAAATCATCCTGAAAAACCAATGGCTGAAGAAATAAGAATAAAATTTACAAATTCATCGAAACAAATGAAAATAGAAATACAACTTACCTAAATCTATGGGACACCATATTAACAGAAAAAAGCAGTATGAAGAGCTAAGTTTATAGTAAACAACTAAAAAAATTTCAAATAAACAATCAAAGGATACACTTGAAGGACCTAGAGAAACAAGAAAAAGCTACATCTAAAATTAGTAGAAGAAAATAAATAATAAAGATCAGAACACAAAGTTGATATTAAAAATTTTAAGAGAGAAAACACAAAGTTTTTGAAGGTAGGTCTAAATAAACAAACTCAGCAACAAAAGAGGTGTCACAATGAATACCACAGAACTCCAAATGGTTGATGAGACTCCTATAAGCAGCTATACATCAATAAATTAAAAAATCTAGAAGAAATGTATAAATTTCTGGTCACACAAAACCTACAAAGATTGAACCAAGAAGAAATAGAATACCTGAACAGATCAATTACAAGTAACAAGATTAAGTGGGCTCGGTGGTTCAGCCTGTAATCCCAGTGCTTTGGGAGGCTGAGGTGAGTGGATTGCCTGAACCCGCATGTTCGAGACCCGCCTGGGCAATTTGGTGAGAGCTCATCTCTACAGTAAGTCAAAAATCAGCCGGGCGTGGTACTGTGTGCCTTTTTAGTTCCAGCTACTTGGAAGGCTGAAGAGGAAGGATCGCCGGAGCCCAGCGGGTCGAGGCTGTGGTGGCCGGGAGTGGTCACTGCACTCCAGTCTGGGTGACAGAGTGAGACTCCAACTAAAAAAGACAAAAAAACCAAACAAGTAACAAGATTGAATCAGCAATAAAAAGTTCCAGACCTGGATATTTTTACTGCTGAATTCTATAAAACTTTTTTTTTTTTTTTGAGTTGGAGTCTCACTCTGTCACCCAGATTGGAGTGCAGT
>NW_007253921.1:406449-408292 GCF_000164805.1 Carlito syrichta
CCAGGCTCAGTGGCTCAGCCTGTAATCCCGCGCCTTTGGGAGGCTGAGGTGAATGGATTGACTGAGCCCGGGGTTCGAGACCCGCCTGGGCAATTGGCGAGACCTCATCTCTATCATAAATAAAAAAATTAGCTGGGCATGGTAGCGCGCACCTGTAATTCCAGCTACTCGGAAGGCTGAGGCGGAAGGATCGCCGGAGCCCAGCAGGTCGAGGCTGCGGTGGCTGGGAGCGGCCACTGCACTCCAGTCTGGGCGACAGAGTGAGACTCCAACGCAAAAAAGAAAATAAAAAAATAAAAAGAAAAGAAAAGAAAAGAAAACTACAGGCCAATAACCCTGACAAACATAGATGCAAAAATTCTCAACAAAATACTAGTAAACTAAATATAACAACACATCAAAAAACAATAACCCTGATCAAGTGAAATTTATCCCAAGAGTGCACGCATGGTCCAACATATGCAAATCAACACACTCCACACACACAACAATATAATAAAGGACAAAAACCATATAATCATCTCAAAAGATGCAGAAAAGGTTTTTAGAAGATCTACCCTTCTTTCTTCCTTTCTTTATTCCCTCTCTCCCTCTCTCCTTTCTTTCTCTTTCTTTCTTTTTCTGTTTTTGAGTCAGGGTCTCACTCACAACCATGACTCACTACAGTCCCAATCTCCTGGGCTCGGCGAACCGTCTGCCTCAGTCTTCTGAGTAGCTGGCACTACAGACATGTACCACCGTGCCCAGCTAATTTTATTTATTTGTTTATCTGTTCATTTTTTGCAGAGATTTCTTCATTAAATGTTTGCTAATTATTGCCTAAATTCTCCTTGATTACCTGAGCAGTGAATGCAGTTTAGCTGACTCAAACTACTGACCTGCAACATTGTAAGTTAGCTAATAAGTGCTGTTTTAATGCATTGTTTGTGATAATTTGTTATGCAGTAATAGAAAACGGGTACATACTGGCATTGTTTCTTCACTGAATGTTTGGTCTAATTTACCAGTAAAGACATCTAGGCCTGGAGTTTTTTGGGGAGGGAGAAAGGCTTCTTACAAATTAAATGTATTTAATAGATATAGGGCCAAATAGATGTTCACTTGTAAACTAGCCATAAGCCATAAAAAGACACCTTAGTGCCTACAAAGCAAGCATGACCCCTGCCCCCAAAGGTCAGAGGACTCATGGTCACCCAAAGGAAAGCAAGATAGGCCAGGGCAGGGAAAGACTGCACAAACAGTGGTGAGGATCATTATTGTGCAGGAAAAACACTCACAGTAGTCAGTTTTTAATATTGAACTATGTTCCCTTGGTGCTATCTTATATCAGAGAAAAGGTAACTCAGCAGTCATCATACACCCCATTTTGGACCTTCGCACTAGGCTCCAAAAATGGAGTCCCCACCGTGTACCATATGTCTACCCCTCATCCCTCTTCAGGCAACATATGTCACAGACCCACCCCACCTTCTCCCTCCTGAACACGCTGTACATCCCATGTCCTTCCACCTAATCAGAATGACCATTGGAGCCAAACGTCAAAACTTGTGAGTGGGTTTACCACATTTCACGAAATGTGTTGTAGTTTCTGACAGATTCTCTGCCTGATCAAACTTTGGTTAGGCTGCTGAGCTAACCAAGTATACTTCTTTGTAAAACTGTATTTTAATAAAGAACGCTGCCAGGTTAGCAAGAACCCCCATCCCTGATATCTGATCACCCTCAATGTATGACCTTCCATGGTCTACTAGATAATATTTAATAATTCTGACCTGTCTCCAGCAAGATCTTGTTAGGTCAGTGCGGCCAGAATTCTTCTCTCCCCTGATGTTTCTCTTAGTAA
>NW_007253921.1:408404-419816 GCF_000164805.1 Carlito syrichta
CCCCCCGCCCACCCACTGCCATTCTGTTCTTTGGCTACACATTCTTACTTGTCCATTGGATTCAGAGATGAATCCAATCTCTTCCCACTGCAAAATCCCATTGCTGCGGTCCCTATGCCTATCATAATGGTTCTGAATAACATCATGCTTCTGAGTAATATGATACCATGTTTTAGCAAGTATCATTGAATACTTTTTAAATTTAACATTTCTCAGTGCTTTTGTCAGAAAATATCACAGATCGGGTGACTTAAAACTACAGAAATTTATTTTTTCATAATTCTGGAGGCCAGAACAGTGAAAATCAAAGTGTTGGCAGGATCATGCTCCCTCTGAAGCCCATAGGAGAGAATCCTTCATGGTCTCTTTCAGTTTTAGGTGTCTGTTGGCAATCCTGGCATTCCCTGCCTTGTTGATGCATCTCTCTGATCTCTGTCTCTCACCTCACATGGCATTCCCTTCCATGTGTCCATATCTTTGTGTCTCTCATAAGGATGCCAGTCATATCGGATAAGGGCCCACCCTAATGACCCCACTTTAGTTTAACTGATGATATATATCATGGCCTTATCTCTAAATAAAATCACATTTACAAGTACTGGGTACTAGGCCTTTAATATATCTTTTTTGGGGGAAACAATTCAACCCATAATGGTAGGTAAAAATAATTGGATAATGAAGAAACCATTTCTGCTGAAGCGAAGGTTTTGAGTTGGCTGCTAATGAAAGGCAAATTTAAACATGGGAGTTTGATCATTTAATATAGGGCCCAGAGAGCCAGTATTTGCATAATGAAAGGCATGTTTCCAGATGAGTAAGTAGGTGGACGGTCATTTTTGTCCAGGGAGTCCTGGAGGGAGGAGGTCGGGAGCCCTGATGGTGACTGAAACAATGAAAATGGCTTCCATCTACTCCCTAACATGGAGGAGGGTAGAGCCTCCTCCATGGGACAAGAAGTTATCAGGACCCAGCATTCTTCTCTGACACATCAACGTGAGACAGTATTCATGGAAATTAAAATCTGATCAAAAGAAAAATTATGTGGATTTACAGTTTAAAGTAGAATGTGGTGCAAGGCTGAATGAATTCCAGGTAAAATATGGTATCGATTATGTGAGATCAAGGTAGACAGGGTACAGGCTGTGTGACAAGATATAACGAGGTACATTAAGATTTTATGAAGTTTATTTGAGCGAACAACAAATCAAACCAAAAGCAGTGAACACAGAAGCAAGTCTACAAAATTATTTCATTGGTTATGGCTACGTAGTTGCCTTATTTGGTCTCTTTTTCTTTTTTTTGAGTCATAATCTCACTCTGTCCCCCAGGCACAGTCACAGTCATGGCTACCACAGCCTCGATCTGCTGAGCTCAGATAATCCTTCCACCTCAGCCTTTCAAGTAGCTGGAACTACAGGCACGTGCTACCACACCCAGCTAATTTTTTGATTTATTGTTGAGATGGGGTCTTGTCAAGTTGTCCAGGCCAGTCTCGAACCCCTGAGCTCAGGCAATCCTCTCACCTCTGCCTCCCAAATTGCTGGGATGAGAGGAATGTGTCACTGTGCCCAGACTATTTAGTCTCTTCTGTTGGAGATTTCCTAGTTATATAAATGTTAGTTGGTTGCTTCTGGTTGGTTAAGCTTAAGTCCCATCTTTCTTTAACATGGTCATTTGCAAGAAACAGTCAAAATTAAGTTTCGCTTTGCAAATCAAGCAAGGTTAAGATCACTTTCAAGTTTTAACTGGCTTTATCTGTTTGTGCATTTTTCCAGGCCTGGTCTTCATTTTATTTTATTTTACCTATTACCCTCTTTGATCATCCTCTCAGCAAGTTGAGGGTGTGACCAAACAGTATTACATTACTCTTGCTTGCCACTATTGTCATATTTATTTATTCATTTATTTATTTATTTGAGTTGGAGTCTTACTCTGTCACCCAGGCTGGAGAGCAGTGGCATCCTCCCGACCACTGCAGCCTCGACCTGCTGCGTTCAGGTAATCCTTCTTCCTCAGCCTTCCAAGTAGCCAGAACTACAGGCACACTCCACCACGCCTGGCTAATTAAAAAAAAATTAAAAACCCTGTCAGGCTCGGTGGTTCGACCTGTAATCCCACGCCTTTGGGAGGCTGAGGTGAGTGGATTGCCTGAGCCCGCGGGTTCGAGACCCGCCTGGGCAGCGAGACCCCATCTCTACAATAAATAAATAAAAAATCAGCTGGGTGTGGTAGCACATGCCTGTAATTCCGGCTACTCGGAAGGCTGAGGCGGAAGGATTGCCGGAGCCCAGCAGGTCGAGGCTGCGGTGGCCGGGAGCGGCCACTGCACTCCAGTCTGGGCAACAGAGTGAGACTCCAACTCAAAAAAAAAAATTATTGTAGAAATGAGGTCTCGCCAAGTTGTCCAGGTTGGTCTTGAACCCAGTCCTCTCACCTCAGCCTCTCAAAGGGCTGAGATTACAGGTGTGAACCACTGCACCTGGCCCAACATATTTACTGTCCATATGGTCACTGGAAGAGTGAGTCATATAGATTAGGGGCCCCAATCCCTGGTATCAATATGCGGCCTGTTAGGAACTGGGCTGCACAACAGAAAGTGAGTGGTGGGCAAGCAAGCAAAGCTTCATCTTATTTACAACTGCTCCCCATCACTTCCATTACTGCCTGAGTTCTGCCTCCTGTCAGATCAGTGGTGGTATTAGATTCTCATAGGTGTCTAAGCCCTATTGTGAACTGTGCATGTGAAGGATCTAGGGTGGTGCACCTTATGAGAATCGAATGCCTGATCATCTGAGGTGGAGCTGAGGCAGTGATGCTAGCCGTGGGGAGCGGCTGCAGATACAGATTAACATGAGCAGTGAGGTCTGACTGCACAGAGACCATCATAAATCAGTTGCTTGCAGACGCATATCAAAACCCTGTCAGTGAGTGGCAAGTGAGTTGTACAGCTGCATCTGGTGGCAGGCTTTAAATCAGAATCTGACACTTATTTTAGTCCACACATGACCCACTCGTTAGTTTATTGACCACTTCCGTCTGTGCCTCTTTTTTAAAATGCTGAGTTGTATAATTATTTTATTATCATGTAATGATAATAGAAATAAAGTGCACAATAAATATTAGGAGCTTGAATCATCCTGAAACCACCTCCCACCCAAGTCTTCCATGAAACCTGTCCCCGATGCCAGAAAGGTTGTCTTCCATGAAACCTGTCCCTGATGCCAGAAAGGTTGGGGATCACTGATGTAGATGCTATCATCATTGCCAGTTGCCCTGGGATGGAGGGTCACATAGTTGCTGCTGTCCAAAGTTGTATAGTTATCATAGACTTGAGTGGCTAGGTTGTTGAGTTCCTCAAGTTGTCTCATCCTGATGGCAATTATTTAATGTGTGAGTGGCTGCTGGAAAGTATTCAAAATCCTCGAGAAAATACAATGCAGCAGGAGAATACAATGCAATGTGGTGTTAATACAATGAGTATAAGAATAGAAACCAAGAATTGAAAAATTCCCTGGAAGCAGATATTCTAAGAATTCACATTTCAATCAACCAAATAAATCTATGGAAGAAGCATCAGTTGTTTGGTGAAAGGCTTGTGTTTGTTCCATATCAACATTTTCACCAATGACCATATATGCACCTCCCTATTGGGTGATTAGAGTGTCTAGGAGCAACCTATTTTGTAAACTATTGAAGCAAGACTAAAAACCAGAGTTTTTAAGACTTGGAAATAAGTGTCAGTGTCATTAAAACGTGTTTTAAAGTCTTAGAAATATTTACAACAGCTTTTTTATAATTCAGAGATGCCAATAGAGGGAATCAATGTTCTGACAAATGAATAAAATCCTGAACTGCATGTAGTAAGAGGATTAGTGCTGTGTGAACGTCTCAGAGGAGCTATCCTATGAACGAACGTGCCACGATTAGTGGTTTCATTTGCAGAAATGGCATTTTGTATCTGAATATTATGAGTTACTAGTACCAATCCACAGCAAATATTCCAATCTGATAGCAATTCCTGATGTAGGATGGTATTGCATTGAAAATAGAATCTTGTTCCTTTTAAGGATAGAGTCAAAATTTGAGGTTCCTGGTTTAGGCAATTTGAAGATCAGTTGCCTTTGGTTTCTTTAAAAAAACTAGGGAGCAAGCAGCATTCCTAATGATTGAGGTTAGGTAGAAAGAAGAGTTTGTCATAAGATTGGCATTGGGAAACAACCAACCCCAATTGGAAGAATTTGTTAGAATTTCATTATTGACAATTGGCATAGATAAATAAGGATTTTGTGTAACTACATTGAGAAAATTGAATCTAAAGTGTTTTACCACCTAACTGGGGAGTGACAAGTCCCAGAGAGGGACCATGAGTCTAATTACTACAAAAACAAAATGCAAGTTTTTTTCCCTTGAGTATAAGTAGAAAGTATAGTATGGGAGTCCTGGTTTATTAAGCTTTGGGAATGTGTTCATATCCCAGTGAGTTGATGCCAAATGGTCTTATTAGCAGGATAAAATTGCAAAACTATATCAGGTTACTTCTTTATAAGGACACAAATTCAGCACTCTACCTCATTAGTCACAGATGCTATTTTCTTCATACTGCCCATTAAAAAGTTTTGCATTCAATTCAAAACCTAATGAATTTTTTAGTAACAGAAGCATCTTAATTATGATGCACATGGTCTCGTTCTATCACATTGGTCAAAGCTATTTACTTCATGAAGTCACTGGTTTCTGGAAAAGACTTTCCCTAGGATATTTTTAGTTTTAAGCTACCTGTGGTCCGAAAGTTCAAAAGTCAAATGGACCTTTCTTTAGTTGAGATATATGGATCCCAGGTTTAAAACCCTGCAGTTTAGCTACTGTATTAGCAGTTAAAAGAGCCCAGTAGGGTACTTTCTAATGAAACTTAAGGGCTGTTTTTCATGAATGCTTCATCCAGAATACCCAATATTCAGGTTATTGAAGGTATGATCATTATTGGAAGGAATAAAAACTTCCTTTACCTGGTAGAAATATGCTTTGGCATATTGCATAAAGGCCTTGCAATATTCACTTATATTAGAGTTTACAAAAGCAAGAGATATGCAAGTTGCCATAATTAAGGGCATAGTACTACCTGTTACTATTTTATAATGTGTTAGCTTGTGTTTTCTAGCAGAAGTAGATCTAATTGCCATTAATGCCAGTGGCAAAACTTTGTTCCAGGGTAATTAAGTTGATTCAGAAAATTTTAGCTTCAATGTTATTTTTCCATTCATTTTTTTCTGGAAGACTAGATGATAAAGACAATGGTAGTGCCACTGTGTTTGTAAAACCTTATTTAATTGGTTAATAAATTGTTCAATAAAATAAAATTTCTAATCACTGGAAATGTCTGCAGGGATCATCCTAAAGGAAACATATTCTCTATTCTCTAGTAAGTTTTTTTTTTGTGTGTGTGTGTGGCTACTATTGTGGTGTCAGTCTTCCTTGGAGGGAAAGGCCTTGGTCCACGTTGAGAACATGCACATAATTATATGAATATATTGATAACCCAGAGAGTGGCAATTGTATGAAATCAATTTGCAGATGATAAAATTGCCCAGCAGGTGGTAGAAATGTTCCACTCGAAACTTTAATTTTTCTTCCAGGATTGTGGGTCTGAAAAACCAGACAATGGTTATAAGCCATTTTTGAAACTTTAGAACAGTTCCCTCACCGAGAATTTTTCATATTTGAACAATTTTGTCTGCATGATGGTAAACCACGGAAAGTAGACCTTTAATAGTGGTGGTTTTAAGGACTCAGAAAGGACCAGGTGGGCCTTAGTGCGTCCACATCCATACTAAATGTATATTCTTTTAAATGCCAATTTTGTTTTTCTAAATTAGGTGCATAGATTTGTTTGTTGAACAAATGGTCATGGGTGGTTTGACTTGGGCCAACTTTATGGAGTTTATTCAAATTGCCTATCCTAACAATTCTAGTACTAGATAATTTAGCATGGAAGTCTGCCAGGACATTTCCTTGATATTCAGGTTTAGTTTTATGGGATGAGCTTCAATTATAATAATAGCAAGCTGAAAGGGCAGCAGAACAGCAGAAGTTTGTCCACTTGGAATCCATTTAAAAAACATTTATTTTAAAATTGTGGGAATCAATTCAGGGTTAGGTATACAAATATTCATTGTGCAGGTACCCTTCTTGATGAGGTGTGCCCCCCCTTCCCTAGGCAGTTTCCCACCACTGTCAATCTTTTTCTTATAGTATTACAATAGTTGTTCAAGGTCCACTTATGAATGAGAACATATGACACTCAGTTCTTTGTTTCTGTGAAAGATCACTCAGTATTATAGACTCTGAGTCCATTCAGGTTGCTGTGAAGTTCATGATTTTGTTCTTCTTTATGGTTGCATAATATTCCATTGTGTATATGTACCACATTTTAAAAAATCCAGTCCTTTTTTGATGGGCAGTACAGTTGGTTCCATGTTCTTGCTATTGTGAACAATGCTGGGCAAAAGATATGAATAGACAGTTCTCAAAAGAAGACATACGAGCAGCCAACAGATACATGAAAAAACACTCATCCTCACTAGTCATCAAGGAAGTGCAAATTAAAACCACATTGAGAGATCACCTAACTCCAGTCAGAATGACCATCATCAATAATTCAAAAAACAACAGATACTGGAGAGAGTGTGGTGAAAAGGGAACACTTCTACACTGTTGGTGGGAGGGTAAACTAGTGCAGCCTCTGTGGAAAACAGTGTGGCGATTCCTAAAAGTTCTAAAAATCAGAGAAGGAACAAACCTTTTTCTTCATGGAGATTCACAAATCCTTGACATCCACCCCAACACTCTCCAGAAGCCACATATCCTTCACTTAATTATTTTCCACATTGAAAACCATTTGTTCTCTGGGTCTGTGCTCCATGGGGCGCCTGCCCAGCCCCCTTCTTATTCTCCAAGTGAGCCTCATGGAGTGTCCCTCATACTAGAGCTATTGCTCTTTCGCTTTTCCTCACTCCCCATCATTGTGCTCTGCTTAAGATGCCAGGGAGAGCCAGGCTCGGTGGCTCAGCCTGTAATCCCATGCCTTTGGGAGGCTGAGGTGAGTGGATTGCCTGAGCCTGTGGGTTCGAGACCCACCTGGGCAGTGAAACCTCATCTCTACAATAAATCAAAAAATCAGCCGGGCATGGTAGCACATGCCTATAATTCCAACTTCTTGGAAGGCTGAGGCGGAAGGATCGCCGGAGCCCAGCAGGTCGAGGCTGCGGTGGCTGGGAGCGGCCACTGCACTGCACTCCAGTCTGGGTGACAGAGTAAGACTCCAACTCAAAAAAAAAAAAAAAGATGCCAGGGAGACATGGCTGAGCACCTCATAACCATACCAGGTGCCTCCTCCAGTTTCATCTCTCCAGTGGGCATGGAGGTTGCTTTCCTCACAGCCCAGCTCTATGTCTTTGAAGTTGCTGTTTCTTTTCTGTTATTTTGGGCTGAGGGATCTTCTTCCCAACTTCCTTTCTATCTGTGTGACTCCTCATGACTGGTCTTTGGGGATCCTAACCATTACTCACTACTGATTCATCCCTCACTTTTAATTCATCAATATTCCTGTGGCTGACATGACCTCAATCCAACACCTCTCAAATCTGTCATCCCAGAAGACTTCTTCCCAGACTCCAGACCTGTGAACCCCAAGTACTTCTGTGGCTTTTCCACCTCTCAAACTCAACACACCCAACTCTGAACTCAATGCCATTTCCCCAAATGATACATAGGGTTTTCACATAACTGCAGGGGAAATCACCCATCCAGAACCCCAGCCATCTAATGTCTCAGTATATAGGCTCTGTGGGGACAGGGCCCCACCTCTGTGGTTTATGTCATATCTGTAGCTGCTGACACTAGTAGGCTCCGATGAAAAATTTGTCCAATGAACCAGTGATGGTCTTTTGCATCTTCTTACCTCTTTTGCCCAAATGCTCAACAAAGTGTGCAGGTAAAGCTGTTATTTTAAAAATATTTTCTATTTTTTAATGTTAAATATGTGGGGTACAATTCAAGGTTAGGTATACAAATGACCATTGTGCAGGTAAAGTTGAGACTTCACTTTGGTCCCCCCAGGTAGGCCTTTGAACAGTACTCTCAAATGCTCCTATCTCACACCCTCAGCAATTTATTTCAAGTATTTTGTCATCTCCTGGTTGACCAATTACTCCTTCCAACACTCGTCTATTCGTTGAGAACTGTATGCTTACTCTAAAAGGAAAACCTAATAATGGCATTCTTTAAAACTGACTCTGACTCCCCAGAGTTCTCAGATATGTTAGATGCTCCTTAGCTGATTTGGAAGACCCACCTGAGATCACCCCAGTGGCCCCTGTTGCAGTTTCCCATTGGGTCACACTCTACCTGGTGATCCTCCACTGGCCCCCAAATTCCATCTTTATCAGTCAAGAATTCTGCCTAGAAAGCGTTTTAGCCAAGATGATCAGGTGATTACAAAAATCACTAAAACTCATGGAAGCATGGCACTGTCCGCTACACCACAGCAGTTTTGAGGAAATGTCAGGGTTTTGCTGCTATTGATGCTATTGCCGCCATTCCCATGACTGCTGTTCCACCCTGAGAGCTTGGGACACTGAAGGTTGACTCCTGCATATGTAAACAGTGTGTCTGTTTGACTCGGTTTCCTTGTTGTCACAGTAGAAAGTCATTTCCTCTGTATTGCCACCTTGGAAATCTCACATAAATGTGTCTCACTGGCAAAACCTAAGTCACAATAGGAATTCTAGCCAATGGGAATCTAAGAAATGCACTCTTTTCCCCCCTTCCCAGTCAGTTCAGTATAAGCAGTAATATATAAGCAAGTAAGTTCTACTTTCAATAACGACAGACTTGTTTATATCATCCTAACCATTCTGCATATAGAAATCATAGACTCTAGTCAAAATATAGAAAAATCATAGACTCTAGTCAAAGTATTGAAACAACTATTCAGATGCTCCTATGAACATTGAAAAGACGGAACATGTTAGATGGGAATCTATTCTCAACAAAAACGAATAACATGGTGGATTTCTATATGGTTCTCATCTGAGGCTACACCCTAGTGGAGTTACTAAAACAGAAGCAGAAATCTGCAATTTTATTGGGATTCAGAATCCCAAATTGGCTAAAAAATGAAGTGGAAACACCTAGAAAGGAGGTATCTAAAAAGAGGAGAGCCCTAAAATATGAACATAGGGTGCTCTGGCCTCTGAAGAGTGTGTGTGTGTGTGTGTGTGTGTGTGTGTGTGTGTGTGTGTGTCCAAGGAAAACAATGGATAGCAACAGCTTGGAGACTGAGAAGACTGAGCAGAGATTTCAGCGACAGCCCACCATAGAGAATAAAAAGTTTGGATTTTATTCCAGCCAAGTTAAGTACCTAACAGACACAAATCAACACTTTTCACACACAGATTATTAAAATACGTAATCTCCATAATGTATCATCCACATCTCAATACAATGGAAAACAACTACCTATGCAAATAAATGGAGCGATGTGATACACACACAAGTAAAAAGTACTCAATACACACCGAACTCATGATTTTGGAATTAGCAGATAAGAACTTTAAAACATGCATAAGGACTAAAGGAAAATATACCCTTAATAGGTAAAGAGGTTAACTGAGCAACAATGTAAGAGAGTCAATTGAAAACCATAAAAATTAAAAGTTGTGTATCTTAAGTGAATAAATCACCAGATGTATTTCAAAGCAGATTGGGGGGAATGTCAGAGAACTTGAGGAAAAGGGAATGTATCCAATCTGAGGATGAGAGAGTGAAGGGTGCAGGAAGCGACCAGAGGGGTGGCTCCCAAAATAGTGCTGAGCATGATGAGGACACACCAGACAACAAAGGCCCTAGGTCCCGGCTTCTGTGCGCACAATTCCCTGCACGTGCAAAGTTCAAACCTGCAAGCCTCCAATCCTTAGCTAGCTTTGTTATGCATCCAACAGGACTATAACACGGCATCAGCCCCATCCTACTCCCATGCAGCTCCTCCAATAGAAACATAGCACAGCCCCTTCCGGCCCCTGTCAGGCTAATAAAGACAGCCCACTCCCTGCAACTCTCTCTCTCTTTTTCCTCCGTTACAGATCCTCTCTGTAACAGCTCCTTTAATAAATCTCTTGGTCCTGGCCGGGTGTGGAGTCATTACTGGAGCCAAAATTCTTTCATCGGTGCCGTGACTCAGATCGGGTGCTCCCTCACCTTTGCATGGGTGTATTCCCGTAGGCGGGATCCCTGACCCAGTGCCAGTGGCCACTGTAACCCTCCCGGACCTTCCCCACCATTTTGAATGCGTGAACTGCATCCACCAGTGACCATTGGATAGGTGAGTTCCCCAGACACAGAATCCTGAAACTTGCCTGGGATTCCTGGGGGAAACTGACCGTTGATCATCCGGCAGCCCCTCTGGCCCTAGGGTGAGGGGGTGCACCCCGCCTCGGCCTTCACAGCCACAGCAGACCCTAAAGTCTTCCTCTTCTCTTTTATCTCTTAAACCTTAAAACTCCCACAGCTGCTGGGCTGCAGTGGGCCCCAGGGCTCCCATATCTGCTAAGCCACAGCAGCTTCCGTAAAACTCTCTCTCTCCCCCCTCCCTAAGGAATCCCATGGCTGTCGGGCCGCAGCGGACCCTGGGGGTCCCACGTCTGCTGGCCCACAGCAGATTCTGAAGGACTCCTATATCTGTTGGGTAACAGGGAGCCTTGGAGGCTCCATGTTTGTTGCCCCACTGTAAGCCCTATTTGACCGGCAGGAATCTCAAACACGCTCCCACCCACTGCCTGGTCAAGTGTTTTCTGTTTGGTTCAAAAATCCTTGCGCTAGGTGCCTTGACCCCCTCGGTTCTTCAGGAGAACCCTGGTTGTGCCAAACCCCTGTGACAACAGGCTTTGCCACAGCCACACTTCTCAGACAGCTGACTCTTTGGGGGACGCCCTGTTTAGTCTACCTGTCTCACCATGGGAGGCTCGTCATCCCTGCCGGCCGATTCCCCTCTTAAATGCCTCTTAAACAATCTCACTACACTTTCTCTTTCCCCTGATATCAAACCCAAATGCCTAATTCATTTCTGCATGCAAGACTGGCCAACATACCCCTTAGACAACCAAAATCAGTGGCCCCCCCAGGGGTCCCTCAATCCTGATATTATTCGGGACTTAGATAATTTCTGTGAGCATTCAAAATGGTGGGTAGAGATTCCCTATGTTCAGTCCTTTTCCCTCCTCCGTGAACATCCCCACCTCTGCCTCAATTGCAATCCCTCTAATCTCTGCCCTCCACTCATGCTACCTCTAATCTCTGCCCTCCACTCATGCTAGCATCTGCCACCTCTTCTACAACTTCTCCTTCTCCCCTTGTTTT
>NW_007253921.1:419836-420118 GCF_000164805.1 Carlito syrichta
CTTTGGCCTGCCCCCCTCCACTCCGGCACCTCGATCCTTATACCTTCCTCTTCCAAAAACTCCTCCGTGCAGCCCCCCAGTAACCTGGTCCAAGGCCGTGCCAACCCTCCTAGCCCCACTTCGTGAGGTGGCGGGTGTGGAAGGCATGGTTCGGGTACATGTCCCTTTTTCTATATCAGACCTCTCACAAATAGAAAAGCATCTCGGATCATACATAACTATCCCTGCCACCTACATTAAAGAGCTTCAATACCTCATCCAGTCCTATAGCCTCACTTTTCA
>NW_007253921.1:420951-421693 GCF_000164805.1 Carlito syrichta
GAAACCCCTGATGGCCGACAACTCCTAATGACATATATTTCTCCCAAAGCTATCCAGACATTAGGGCAAAACTAAAAAAACTCGACTGAGGCCCCCTTACTCCCCAACATGACGTTCTCACAGCAGCCTTTAAAGTGTTCCATAACCGGGACGAGAAGGCAAAAAAACACAAATATCAAATGCCGGCCAGGCCCTCCATGGCAACAGGGTCACCTCCGGTATCACCCAGGGTGGTGGCAACACCTGAAACCAATGACAACCACCAAGACCTTGCTTCAAGTGTGGGCAGCCAGGGCATTGGGCATGAGGGTGCCCCAACCCTGGAGTACCCCAAAAACCATGTCCTAGATGTGGATAGGTGGGACACTGGGACTGGGTCAACCCCCCATCCCGCTCTGGATGGGACTGGGTCAACCCCCCATGGGAAGGAGGGACCGGGTCAATCCCCCATCCCGCTCAGGATCTGTTGGGCATGGCAGTGACTTTAGACTGATGGGACCTGGGGTCTCCCTGCCCGACACTAATCTCAAATCATCGGGAACCCAGCATCACTATAATGGTTGACGGGCGCCCCATACACTTTCACCTGGTTACTGGAGCCACCCTTTCTGTCACATGAGAGTCTTGGGGCCTGACTTCCCCGTCTAAGTCCCCTATAGTTGGGGTAGTGGGCCAGTCCATTCTTCCACGCATAACTCCTACAGTTACATGCATCTTTGTAAACATCCCCTTCACTCATTCC
>NW_007253922.1:0-508 GCF_000164805.1 Carlito syrichta
AGAGGAGAACCTATTCAGTAAATGGTGCTGGGAAAACTGGCTGACCACATGCAGAAGATTGAAACAGGACTGCTATCTATCCCCATACACAAAAATTAACTCCAAATGGATCAGAGACCTAAACGTAAAACCTCAAACCATAAGAACCTTAAAAAATGAAGGACATACCCTCATGAAAATTGGAACTGGCATCCAATTCCTGAACAAAACTCAAAACCCACAGGCCATAAAGGAAAACATAGACAAGAGGGACCTCATTAAACTGACAAGCTTCTGCAAAGCCAAAGAAACCATCAAGAGAGCAGGGAGACAGCCTACAGACTGGGAAAAAGTATTTGCTAACTCCAGGTCTGACAAAGGCTTAACATCCTGGATCTACAAAGACCTCAAACATGCTGAAAAGAAAAAAACAAACAACCCCATTATAAGGTGGGCAAAAGATATGAACAGACACTTCACAAAGGAAGACATCTGAGCAGCCAACAGACACATGAAGAAATGCTCAACG
>NW_007253922.1:1139-4180 GCF_000164805.1 Carlito syrichta
TAGAGATGAGGAGACACCAGTTATCAACAAGGGGGCCTGAATGAAGCATATTTGTATACCTAACCCTTAACTGTACCCCACAATATCAAAATAAAAAATATCGATTAAAAAACCAAAAAAACCCAAAAAACTACACTGAGATACCAGAGATACCACCTAATTCCCATCAGGATGGCCACCATCAGTAACTCAAAAAACCAACAGATGCTGGAGAGGATGCAGGGAAAAGGGAACACTTTGCACTTGATGGGAGTGCAAACTAGTACAATCTCTGGAAAACAGTTTGGTGATTCCTAAAAGATCTAAAATTAGACCTTTCCATATGACCCCGCAATTCCTCTACTGTGAATATATCAGGAGGAACTCAAATCACTCTGAAAAAGATACTTGCACATGTATTTTTAATGCAGCATTGTTCACAATAGCAAAAACATGGAACCAATTGTGCTGCCCATTGAAAGAGGACTGGATAAAAAAAGTGGTACACATATGTTTTGGAATATTACACGGCCATGAAGAAGGACAAAATTATGAGCTTCATAGCAACTTGGATGGTCTTAGAATCTAAAATACTGAGTGATCTATCACAGAAACAAAGAACTGAGTATCACATATTCCCACTCATAAGTAGACCTTGAACAATTATCATAGTACTATAAGAAAAGTATTGACAGTAAAGAGAAACTTCCAACGGTGTGTGTGGGGGGGCGGGTGGGATTAGAAATAGTGAGAATCTGCTGGGGGAGGGCGTACACACTTCATCAATAAGAGTATTTGCATAATGAACATTTGGTTACCTAACTCTAATTGTACCCTACATCTTTAAAATAAAAAAAAAATTAAAATTAAATAAGAAAGAAAGAGAGAGAAAGAAAGAGAAAGAAAGAAAGAAAGAAAGAAAGAAAAAAGAAAGAACGAAAGAAAACAAGTCAGATAAATGAAGCCTAAGCTATGTGGTATAGAGATAAGTGCTATGAAAAGAAAAGTAAAGCAAGTAAGAAAGGCATGAGTTTGCTGGAGGAATCATTAAACTTTAGATAAAGGTTGACTGAAGCTCCTTATTTAGAGGATTACTATTGAGTAAATATCTGAGAGACAGAAACTTGTAGATATCTGAGGGAAGAAAACTTTAGAAAAGAAAAAACCAGTTAAAAAACCCTAGAGGTAGAATGTGCCTGGAGTCTTGAAGTATTCAGATAAATCCAAGGGAACAGACAAGCTAGAGTAAAGGGAATGAGCAGAGTAGTAGGAGATGAGTTCATAGAGGAAACTGAGGGTCACATGCAAAAGACTGAAACTGGACCCCTACCTATCAACATATACAAAAATCGACTCAAAATGGATCAAAGACCTAAACATAATACCCTAAGCTATAAGAATCCTTGAAGAAAATGTAGGAGACACCCTTATGCACATCGAAGTAGGCAATGGATTCTTGACCAAGTCCACAATAGCGAATGCCATAAAAACTAAGATACACAAGTGGGACCTTATCAAACTGAAAAGCTTTTGCACAGAAAAAGAAACCATCAAGAAAGTAAGGAGACCACCCATAGAATGGGTAAACAATGTTTGCAAATTATACATCTGACAAAAGCCTAACATCCAGGATCTACAAGGAATTCAAAAGAAGTGAAAGGAAAGAAATAACAACAAAAATATTAAGGCCGGGCTCGGTGGCTCAGTCTGTAATCCCGCATTTTGGGAGGCCGAGGTGAGTGAATTGCCTGAGCCTGTGGGTTTGAGACTCGCCCAGGCAACTTGGCGAGACCTCATCTCTACAATAAATAAAAAAACTGGCCGGGTGTGGTAGTGCGCGCCTATAGTTCCTGCTACTTGGAAGGCTGAGGCAGAAGGATCGCCAGAGCCCAGCAGGTCGAGGCTGCGGTGACCGGGAGCAACCACTGCACTCCAGTCTGGGCGACTGAGTGACACTCCAACTCAAAAAAAAAAAAAATCATTAAAAAGTGGTCCAAGGACATGAACAGACACTTCTCAAAAGATGACATATAAGCAGCCAACACACACGTGAAAAAATGCTTAGCCTCACTAATCATCAGAGAAATGCAAATCAAAACTACAATGAGATATCATGTAACTCTGGTAAGAATAGCTATCATTAATAAGTCAAAAGACAACAGACACTGGCACAGGTACAGAGAAAAGGGAACACTTCTACACTGTTGGTGGGAATGCAAGTTAGTTCAATTTCTACGGAAACCAGTGTGGCAATTCCTAAAAGAACTAAACATTGACCTTCCATAAGATCCACCAATTCCTCTCCTGGGAATATACCCAGAGAAACATAAATTATTCTACAAAAAATACATTCGCATATGTATATTTATTTCCACACTATTCACAATAGCAAAAACATGGAAACAACCCAGATGCCCGTGGAAAGTGTACTGGATAAAGAAAATGTGGTACATTTACATGATGGAGTATTATATAGTTATAAAGAAGAACTAAATTATGTACAAAATGGATGGAGTTGGAAACCATCATACTTGGTGATCTGTGACAGAAACATGCACATGAATAATGCATGTTCTCCCTCATAAGTGGGACCTGAACAATAATCACATTAGCACAAGGGTGGGACAGGCGGTCGCTGGACACTGCTGTGGGAGGGAGGGAGGATGGGCATGTAGCAACACAAAGCATACCTGGTCCTACACCAGGGGGAGTGAGGGCCAGGTGGAGGCCTAAACTTTCCCTGCATGGTGCCTACCTGTGTAGTTAATCCTTCCTTGTTCCCCACATCTCTATAATAAAATAAAATTTAATTTAAAAAAGAGTTTAGGTGACATCTGGTTGGAATTAATTCAGTGAAGAATGAATTGAGAGGAAAAGGAAGTAGGGTCAAGAAATTTATTTTTAAAATGTTTTGCTGTTGTTTTTTATAGGTAACATGAGTGGAAAGTGTGTGTGTGTGTGTGTGTGTGTGTGTGTGTGTGTGTACCTGTAATCCCGCGCCGTTGGGAGGCTGAGGTGAGTGGATTGCCTGAGCCCGCGGGTTCGAGACCCACTTGGGCAAC
>NW_007253922.1:4200-16213 GCF_000164805.1 Carlito syrichta
TCGCCCGGAGCCCAGCAGGGTCAAGGCTGCGGTGGCCGGGAGCGGCCACTGCACTCCAGTCTGGGCGACAGAGTGAGACTCCAACTCAAAATAAATAAATAAATAAAATAATGTAATGGAGAGAAAACATTTGGTGATACTGGAAAGAAAAGGGATAATTAGTAGACCTGTGTCTTTCAATAGGCAAGAGAAGATGATATCTAATGCTTCATTGGATACTATGGCTTTAGCATGGTGTAAGAATGGTTCATGCAGACTAACCAGACTGAAAAGGGGAGCGGTGTATGGCACAGATGTAGGTGGGGGTGTAATATGTGGGAGTAGCACATAAAATTTTATGCATCTGACTGCGTTGGTTACTCCTACATAAAATATACAAAGTGAGGTCAGACTAAATGTTTTGCTTCCATATTCATTCTTGTCCTACTGAAAAAGTGACAAATTTTTCCAGTTACATTTTTCGGTGATGACACGATTGAATCTGTGAGAAAGTAACCACTGAAATCGTGGAAAACATGACTTGGAAGAATGTCAAGGCAAAATGTATGTTTTTCAATATAAATTAATAATCACGATAACAACAACAATAATATTCAATTTTAGATAAACATAGTTACTATTCTGGGACTTTAACATAGGCATTGTTCATTCATAATGTTGTTTACTTTCCATACTTTGGACACTATAATGTAGAACTTCTATGGCTGATTGCTAACATATACCCAGAATAGTGAAACTAAAAAATTTGTGTCATAAGAGTTATCAATCTATTTCTTTTTAAAAAATATGTTTTTCCTTTACCTTTTTCATTCTTTCCTGAGTTCAATCTTCACATCTCTCTATCATCTAGTGAAATTACTAATCTCTTCTATTTGTAATTTATATTTTCAATATTTCAAATATTTTGTAGTTTTAATCTTAATCTAACATTAAAATACTAGATTATAATTACTTTGCTTCTTATTTTTGGTTTATTCCATAAACCTTTTTCTGAAGACCTGTTGTGTGTCAAATCCTGTGCATGTTCTTTATATACAAGGATAAGACTCAGTTTCTGCAATTATGGAGAACATAGTTTAACATAGGTATTGAGGGAGAAATACAAGAAAGTCGGCAGATACAATACAATATAGTATGTGCCATGACAGAGAAATAAGTAGAATATGGTGTCATAGAAACATGGAGGAGTGATTAAGTGTGAAGATCATTTATACTGACTCAGAGATGGTAATATTTTAACTGTTTTAAAATTAATAGCTGCTTTTATTGACTAATTATTATTCATACAACATTCATCTTTTTAAATTGTACAATTCAATGGTGTGTAGTATAGTCATAAAATTGTGCAATCACCACCACTATGTAATTCCATTATATTTTTCTCACTCTGGAAAGAAACTCCCTGTCAGCAGTTACTCTTCATTCATCCTTCTCCTCAGCATTTGGCAACCACTGATCTACTTTATGCATGGATGGATTTGCCTATTTTGTCATCTTAGATAAATGTTATCATACAAAATGTGGCCTTTTGTTTTTGGCCTCTTGCTCTCAGCATAATATCTTTAAATTTTATCCATGATGTAATGTTCATCAGAACTTCATTCTGTTTTATGGTTGAATCATATTCCATTGTATAGACATACCATATTTGTTTATACATTCTTTAGTTGATGGAAATTTGATTTGTTTCCACATTTTGGTTATTATGAGTAATGTGGTTGTGAACGTTTGTGTACATATTTTTGGACATGTTTTCAAATTCTCTTTCATTCCTGATTTTAGTAGTTTGAATCTTCTCTCTCTCTCTCTTTCTCTCTCTCTCTCTCTCTCTCTCTCTTTATTTTTTGTTTTTTTGGTCAATCTACCCAAAAGTTTGTCTATTTTGTTGATATTTTCAAAGAGCCTACTTTTGGTTTTGTCGATTTTCTCAGTTGTTTATGCGTATTTCATTTATTTTGTATTAATCTTAATTATTTTCTCTTTTCTTCTTGATTTGAGATTACTTTGCTATTTTTTTAGTTTTTTAATGTGGTAGATTTTGTTGTTTATTTGAGCTTTTTAAAATATATAAATCTTCACAACTGTAAATTTCTTTCCAAACACTGCTTTATCTGTGTCTCATTACTTTTTGTATGTTGTAATTTTATTTTCATTCACCTCAAAGTGGTTTCTAGGTTAACTCATGATTTATTATTTGACCCATTGGTTATATATGGTGTGTTGTTTAATTTCCACATATTTGTAAATCTTGTATTTGGTAATTTTAAAATTCCATTATTTGGGGGTTAGAGAACATCCCCTGGAGTTTCGTTGAAACATATCACTGTAGTGAGGCAGGTTGATTTGGAGAAAATGCATGCCAATCTATTCAGGGAAGCCCACAGAATGAAGACCCAATGATGCAAAGGGAATTATTCATTTTTATGTTAAAATTCAACAAAATGTGGACAGTTGGGGAAACATAGGATTGGACAAAAAGGGTATAATCTAATGTTTTTGACTCCGTATGAAAGCCTAGCAAGGCCTGTCAGCCTAAATTTTTCTTGATTTCTATAAATATGACTTCCTTTCCTCTGGATATAAAGCAGAACCTTCTCTGAAATGGATTCTTATGCCTCATAGTAAACATGGTAGATCAGATAATTTTTTACTTCCACAAGTAGTGTGGAAGTAAAGTTATAGTAATACTTTCAGGTTTTATGGCTGGCTTTGGGGAAAAAGAGTTTTAATTTCTGTGACTTGCCTTGGAGAAGAGGGATTCTAGTTTCTGTGGCTAGCCTCAGGGGAGAATGAGACTAAGAGACAAGAAGGCAGGAGAAGGTCAAATAAATGTTTTGCTTCTGAGGCTGCTTCACAGATCTTCATTTTGGGGTATTGTTTTCTAAGCTCCAACATATGTAAATTAACTGAGACTTGCTTTATAGCCTAATATGTAGCTTGTTCTATAGAATGCTCCATGTACACTAGAGAATAATGAGTTGGATTATTTTTAATCTGTTCTGGAAACCTCTGTATTGTAATTGGATTATTTAATCCATTTACATTTGACATAACTGTTAATAAAGTAGAATTGATGTCTACTATTTTTCTATTTGTTTTTTTATTTTCTTATTTCCTTTGTTCCTCTATTGATCCACTATTTTACTTTTGTGTAATAAATAGGCATTTTATAATGTATCCTTTTAATGTCTGTGTAATTTATTTGAATATTTAACATATAATATTTGTGGTTTCCTGGGATATTGCAATCAACATCTTAATTTATAGTCATCTAGTTTGGATTAATTACAATATAATTTCAATAGTGTGTAAAAACTTTGCTTCTATATAAATTTGTTTCCTCCATTTCTCGTCTTACCAACCAGAAACAGTTCCTTTTAACTTCTTATTTTGTAGGATGAAGTATTGTTAGTTCCCTTCTTTCTCTTTCATTTTATCCCCCCTGTACCTATCTTTATCTCTTTCTAGCACCTAGGGGTCTGTACATATATTTATATAACGATTAGGTATTCTTTGACCTCTATCTAGTTGCTTGCATAGATAGAAAACCATGAGTGTTTATATCATTATGATTACATACACATTGTTCACTGTGAGACAAGTGTGCTTTATTAAATTTCTTCCTCTGTGGACAAAATGTCAGTACATCAGTGTCACTCTAAGAAGCATATGTCTTGGTTCAAATAGGTTCATTTTTTACATCAGTGATTGCTTTTACCATAAGTTCAAGTTTTTCCAACTCCACAGTTTTCTACTCAGATCACAACACAGAAAATGTATACATCATTCACGTTGTTCACAGAATATTTCAGCTCTCTTCCCTTTTAGGCTATATGAACTAGTATGGAAAAAGTTATGCTGCAACGACAAACAGCCACAAATGTGTGACTTGCAGTAAAAAAGTTTATTTTTTGCTCATGCTACTTTTTGATTGCGTGTTGGCTAGAGCTCTGTTCAATATCATCCTATTCTAGAATCTAGGCTAAAGGAGGAACCATGGCATTGCTGACTTTGTGACAGAGGTAAAATAGAACTTGAAGAAGCAAGTTTGACTTTTGCAATATCTGCTAAGTCATTTCTACTGACTTTTCATTGATCAAGGAAATCACACAGCTAAGTCTGACAGCGATGGAGTGGAGAAGTACAATGAGGGGCATGATATATTCAGATCAATGGATTGTAACCGAATTGACAGGTGTTTTCTTCTGAGCCAGAATATTTGATTGCCAATTTATGACCCTTCATAGCTCTGTTTTCCCTCAGTCACACTTACTGGTAATGTAATCTAGGTTGCTGTTGGTCCCTAAATATCCCCTAATGGACGTTTGGTATTTAGTGTGAGAGAGAATTAGACCTTTGATATATTAAGTTACTATGATTTGGGGTTTGATTGTTTTTCTAACAAATACTAGCCTTTTCTGAATATGCTTGTTTTGCTGAGATCATGTAAAGAGACATTTTTGAAATGTGAAATGAAGAGATATATATCATAATCTACCATGTTTAAATAAATATTTTTGGCCCCAAGACAGAGTCCTGCACCATGAGTTCCTAACCCATGCTCATATCAAGCCCTTGAGTGGGTGAAGAAAAACAGATTAATAGAAATCCCTAGTGGGTCTGGAAATCATAGCTCAGAATGCATACGTACACATGAGAATGTCAAAGAGGCAAAAATCGCCTCTAGCCAAGAGTAGTTAAAAATGGAAACAAATGTCCCAATCTAAAAATGTTAGTGTCATAGAAATAGAGAGTAGAATGTGAGGTACCAGTAGCTGGGGATGGTGGTGTTTAGAAAGATGTTGGTCAAAGGATACAAAACCTCAGTTAGACATTAAGAATAAGTTCAAGAAGTCTATTTTACAACATGGTGACTATAGTTAATTGCAATATATTGTATTGTTGAAAAATGATAAGAGAGTATATATTAAGTGCTTTGACTACAAAAACAAGCATTTTGTGATCGAATAAATTTGTTAATTAGCTATATCTAGCCATTCCACAATACCTAAATATTTCAAAACATTATGTTGTAAATTAAATACGCATACAATTTTATCTGTCAATTAAAATACTGATTAACAGAGATAGAAATGCCCTTGTTGTCTGTCTGGGAAGATGACTAGAGACAGTTATACATAGTTGCCATGTACTATGTTTTTGTGGGCAGTATAATAAATGTAGTCATGTTATCTGAGAGCAGCACACAGCTACTAAAGGGCCTATAAAAACTTTACCCTTGTTTCTAAAGGATCAGAATGGTGAAAGGAAGCAGGTAAATGTTTCCCATACCCTTTAGGAGGACAAGGAAGTTTCTTAAAAGAAATGTAACTGAAGACGCTCTGTATTTGGAAGTGAGGGATAACATAAAAGTGGTTAGCATGAATCAACAACTAAGGTCCAGATGGGATGATGCATATCTCAGGAGATGTCAGATGAAAACAATTTTGAAGAATATGACAAATATCTTAAATTGATTAAGTTTTTGCTTCATGCAAATTAAGTTGAAGTTCTAAAATATAGACTATAGAGACTGACCCTCATAACCCATTCCACAATAATGCTGAGTTCATCTTAAGACTGATTCTATATTTTCATGATCCATTGAAGGTCACCATGCTTTTGAACTCTTTTAATAACAGGGGACTTGAACTCATTTCAAACATCAAATGTGGTCCTATATTATCCTATGCTCCAGGATGAATGGATACAAGGACAATAAAGGAAGAAAGAAAAGAAGAAAATGGCAGGAAGGAAGGCGAGGGAGGGAGGAAACAGAGGAAAGGAGGGAGACAAAAGGGGAGGAGAGGAGAAAAGATAAGTGGAGAAGAGAGAAATATGGAGACCCTCCTTAAACCTAAACTGGAAGAAAACTTCACAAGTCTGAGTATTGACAACTATAATAAAAAGTTATCAGAAAGTCAGATAGCTAAAAATGTTTCTTAAAAAAATCTGAGCAACTAGAAAATGATTTTGGAAAATATTTGATAAAGTAATGACAATGGATTACTTATTTTATGCTTGATTGTCTATAGTATATTTTAAGTCAGATCATGTCTTTCCTTTGATCAAGTCTCCACAGGGTTTTCATTTTGATTAGACCATAATTCAAATTCTTAATGAGGTAATACATGATTTGGTCACTTATTACCTCTCTGGTATTAATTATTATTATTATTCACCTGGATCACCCTGCTTCTATCATGCTTATCCACCTGAGATTCCTGTAACTCACCACATTTCTCAAAGCCTTTGCCTTCTTCTGCCTGGAAGCTTCTTCTCCAAGATATCCACTGTGTTACCTAATTTTCTTCAGGTCTTTACTCAGAAATCACTTTACTGGAAAGGTTATCCTTCATTTAATGGTGAAGACATTAAATGATACTTGTTGTTTTGTAAAAAAAAAAGTGATCTTATTTAAGTCAATGTATTCTTAGTATAGTTCCTGAAACAAGTAAACTTTCATGAAATATTTGATGAATAAATGCATGTTTATCTGAATTTGATATTGCAGCCTCCATTTTAGAATCCATTTATATGTTGAACTGTCAGGGAGTAACACTGGTAAGTGATTAATTCCTTATCTATACTATCCACATTACTTGTTTTCACAGTTGTGGTAAGGATTATTAAATAGCCAATTACAGTACAATTTAACTTACACTAATGTTATATTCATTTGTATTATTCTTGTTACATTTATTAGAGGCACTTTGGCATAAAGGTAAGATCATGAGGCTGGCTCAAATCTGGAGTCTGTTACTTCCTAGTTGGGAGATTAAATTCAAGTTTCTTACCCTCTCTGAGCCTTAGATTCTTCATATGAGAAACAAAAATAATACTAGCATCTTCTTCATAAAATTGTTGTGGGAAACAAAACTTTTAGCACAGAACCCAGTACATAGTTTGTGTTTAGTAAGTACTAAATGTTATTGGTGTGTATAATAGAATTTGAAAATTCATGAAATGGAACATCGAGGGCCGAGATTTAGATTTTCACAATAGAGAAAGCTTTGGACCTCACTGAAGCCCATACATTTCTAGCATAGAATATTAAAGCTGGAAGAGACCATGGAGTCATGGGATCCATATTATCTTAATTTTCAAGGAGAAAAAAATTGAAATCCAAGTATGGAAAATAACTTATTCATATTCACCCAACTGCTTAGAAGCAAATTTAAGGCAAGAATCCAGGTCTCCATAGTAGGAAGTGTGCTAATTTTATATGTTAATAGTTTTTTTTTTTTCTGAAGCTGCACAATAAGCAGGGCATGGCTTTTGCAATTTGTAGTGTTGCCAAGTCATCAGGGGCAGGGGGCTTTAGGATACCATAATATTCATTAGATGGCTCCAACAGATGCCTCTAAAGTGAGCATATTCAAATAAGAAATCAAGAGATTGCTATATAAATTCAGCCTAGGAGGAAACCTTTAGCCCCTCTCTGCACTGTCCTCTATTAATTCCTGATGCTAAACTCCACTAAAACAAAAATTCTAGAAAAGTGGTTGTCCCTATTGATGTCACTGATATCCATGGAGTAGAGATTTTAATATAATTTCAAAAGCAAATCATTTTTAGAATTCTTGCATTTTGTGAGTCACACAGGATTTTGAAAAATGTCAGTATGCCTTCTTATGAGTGGGAAATTGTGTCATCTCTGTAGGCTGATTTAAATGCCATAAATGATAGTTAGTAGTGAGATTGCAGCTGGGATGAATAAACATTTCAATTCAAGTGCCAGGTCCCTGGAGAAAGGAGATTAGAGCCTTCCTATCAGTTATTTCCAGAACTTCAATGTATCAGAAACACATACAATGGTGTTTATAGCAAAGCATTCACCTTCATTATTATCTGCAGTCCTGTTGATTGAATGACCAGTTCCTACCGTTACAATGAAGGAAATTGCTGCTCTGGTTCCCCGTGGAGATAATCTATAATTTACTCAGTGGAGTGGCTTTCCAAAACTTATCAGCACTGCCAATGTGGTCATCTTACACTGTGGGAGTAACTTCTCTTTGGCAAAAACTCTTTGAGTAGATGACATGTATACCCTTTTCAGATCCACTATAAAGCTATATTATTTAATTTTATATACAGTTATCTTGTAAAAAAATCCTCAATAGTGATTTGTTTTCCTTGTACTTCAAGGGGTACAGGCTATTTATTTCCATTTTTCACCCAGGAGCACAAGAGCAGCACCTTACTCAAAATGGGTGTGCTAGAGAAGGTTTATAAGAGGCAGTAACATTGATAATTTCTCAAGATGGTTCTTTTAGGATTATCAGGAGAGAGGATATTCCCAGAACATGCACAAAGACAGAGAAGCAAGTAAGGAAAGGGTCTATTTGGGAACTGTAAAGAATTCACTATTTGTGTCCATTTGAATGCAAGTTTGTAAGAGCTGAGCTAGGCCAGACCTTGCAAAACTTTGAAAATTATGTTAAAGAAAGTTCAGTGCCCTCTTAAATTTTTAAAATTAATCTGAAAGGTTATGGGAAACCCTTGAAAGGTTTTGAATAAGAATCTATAATGAACTGTCTGTTTTGCGGGATAGGTCAGAGAATAGATGCTGGAAGAGATGATTGTGGCTGTAAGTTATAGGCTTTTAAATTAAAACCTTTCAAGATAAAAAAAGATCGTTCCAAAGTAACATGAATTCAAGTTTGAAATTTCTTCCCTCAATTGAAAACTTGAGGGGTGGTAGAATAAATAAATATTCATTAGCAAGAGGTAACAAGTTCTTATTTCTTGTTCTCCTTATTTTTGGCACTTATTTTCATGTAAAGAGCCCATTATTTTCCCATAATTTATTTTTTTCTTATGAATGCAATGCCCTGTATGAATTTCACGTCCTATCTTGCAATGTAATTTGCTCTGGCTCTCTTTTCACCCAAACCCAGGCCATGATCAATTAGCACTAGTAGTATCTATACCATCACCCTGTAATTCTGAACCAACCTTCATGTTTACAATCAATTAAGAATAAGAACAAAGTACAATATGTGTTCCTTAAATAAATACAATAATGTAGTTGTTGCTGTTGTTGTTGTTGTTTTTCTAGTCAAAGAAGCCTGAGACACATCAGGACTTTTAAATAACACCAATTCAGGTGATTTGTTGCTACAAAGACTGACTCAATGCATTTTAATGTAAAAAAGTCTCTGAGGGCATTTTCTATAAAAATACATCAGTGAATAAATTTATCTGAATAGTTCATAATATCACCTAATTCTTTTATATCATTTAAATGGATATTTGCACTATTTTCCCATGGGCAGACATTTAAATCAGAATAAAACCTTGGCTCAATGGAGTCATTTTATTATTCAAATGAAAAGTGTTTTGATGATGAGATCAAGATGTAGAGCACATTAATTTGGTTTCATCACAAGGTTAAAATATAAATCAATATTTTAACTTTTTTAATAAAAAAAACTGTCACCAAGTACAATATTGGCATTACTCTTCTTTTATAATGAGAGAGAAAGTTAATTAAAATATCAAATGCAAGTGTTTTAGGTTAGAAATGAGTTTACAGAAATTTCCCATGATCATAAGAATATTTTAAAAATTATATCACTTTTACTATGCTTTTTATTTCTCCTTTAAATTCTTCAACAATATTGATCATCAATATGCCAGAAAATGTTGATACAATGTTGAACAAAAACAGACATGGGTCTTATGATCTTATCTTCTACCTAATAGTAAAATAGATACTGATCAAAAAATCACATATGTATTTCATTTCAATTCAATATAAATTTTATTAAAGCCAAGCACATAGTTACACGGAACATGTTAAAAAGGAGCTTGAGTCGGGCTCGGTGGCTCAGCCTGTAATCCCGTGCCTTTGGGAGGCTGAGGTGAGTGAATTGCCTGAGCCCGCGAGTTTGAGACCCGCCTGGGCAGCGAGACCTCATCTCTACAATAAATCAAAAAACCAGCCGGGCATGGTAGTGCATACCTGTAATTCCAGCTACTCGGAAGGCTGAGGCGGAAGGATCGCCGGAGCCCAGCAGGTCAAAGCTGCGGTGGCCGGGAGCAGCCACTGCACTCCAGTCTGGGCGACAGAGTGAGACTCCAACTCAAAAACAAAACAAAACAAAAAAGGAGCTTGACCTAGACTAAAGGGCAAGGCTGGCCAGAGAAAATTGTCTGAAGAAATGTTACTTGAACTGAAACCCATAGCATCAGTAGATCCCAATTAGATAAAGGGCATATGTATGCAAGTGTATTCCAGATAAAGGGAATAGTACATACAAGAATCCTGTGGCAGGAGAGAACGATACTGAGGACTAAACTCTGACCTTTATCTTTACCTTGACAAATTCCTAACCGTGAGGTCTGGGTAGATGGGGTTTTTGTTAACTCCCACTATATATCATATATCAGATAAAGAAGAAAAATCAAGATATTTTATGACCTTGTAAAGGTGACTTTGGGGACTCCAAGAACTATGGGAATCATTTAAGACACTTACCATTTTTCTCTAAAGTCTGCCACATATGATGCTTAATCTACATTTCAAGAAACTTAACTCCCTTATCATTCTTCAAGCTGTCCATTTTCTTTACTGCTTTCAAAAGTCCTTAGACAGCTCTTGCTGCTAATTGTCAATCAAGAAATCTTGGAATCTGCCTACAACCTGCAAGCCCCTATTTGGATACATTCTGCTTCCCTGAGTAGAACCAATATAAATTCCACATGTATTTGTTTATAATTTCTTGTAACTTCTGTCCTCCTAAAATGTATATAACCAAGGTATAATTCAACTATGGTGGGCACGCTTTTAGGACTTCCTGGGGATAGATGTCACAGACCTAAGTTTATTACATTTGGCTCGGAATAAACCATCTTAAGTATTTTACAGTGTTTGGCATCTTTCATCAGCAATACATTAAAGGTGCTATAATCAGGCTACAGATACTGGAGTGTAGAGGGTGAGGATGAGAGTGCAGCTGGAGGTGATTGGAAAGGTAAGGAGAAGTTATACCATACAGCACCTTGTAAGTCATTAGTAATTTTAGTCTTGTTTATGAGAAATTAGCCACTGATGACTTTTAAGCATGCAATTGGCATACTCATTTTTTGTGTTTTGAAACACTCTAGTTGCAGCAGGGGAAATGGATTGAAGGATCCAGAGTAGAAGCAGGGAGACCAATTAGAAGGTTATTTAAGTTGACTAGGGAAAAATAATGGCAGCTTAGGCTAAACCTGTGACAGTGGCAATAAGGAAAAGACAGATTCAAAAGATATGAACGAAGTAACAATTTCAGAACTTGGTAATGAACTGGAAATGTGTGACAAAAAGAGAAAAGTGTCAAGAATGACTCTAAGGTTTTTGAGTAGCACTACTGGATATATATGACATAGATATATAAAGATTTCCGGATAGGATACTTCTAATTAGAATTCATTTAAAAACAGAGGTTATAGTATAAAGGAACCAAGACTGTTCCAAACTTCTACAAGCATTTTATAGTCTGCATATCTACTTTACGTATTAGGACTAAAGTGTCACTGTCTTATAATTGTCATACATTGTCATGTGAATTTATCTTTTGTAAGTTAAAATGGCTAATCATTATTAACCTATTCATCCATAAGTCATGCTGATTATTCCATCTAAAATATATTCATCTTCTTTCCTCTATCTTCTTTCTTTTCTTCTTCCTCTTCCTCCCTCCCTCCCTTCCTTCCCTCCTTCCTTTATTCTTTGCTTCCTTTCTTCCATCTTCTGATTGTCCCTATCTCTACACATATTTATACGGCATTTATTAGGTATCATGCACTATATTAGGCACTATGGGTATGATGGTGAATCAAATACATTTTTTGTCTCCATGAAGTTTAAAATCTCCTGTTCAATATACTGTTGGAAGTCCTGGCTAGAGCAATCAGAGAAGAGAAGGCAATCAGGGGTATACAAATAGGAAAAGAGGGAGTCAAATTATCTCTCTTTGCAGATGACACAATTGTGTACCTTGAAAACCCAAGAGAATCTGTCAAA
>NW_007253922.1:16908-17603 GCF_000164805.1 Carlito syrichta
ATCTCAAACGTGCTGAAAAGAAAAAAAACAAACAACCCCATTATAAAGTGGGCAAAAGATATGAACAGACACTTCACAAAGGAAGACATCTGAGCAGCCACCAGACACATGAAGAAATGCTCAACCTCATTAATCATCAGGGAGATGCAAATCAAAACCACACTGAGATACCACCTAACTCCAATCAGAATGGCAGTTATTAACAACTCAAAAAATAACAGTTGTTGGAGAGGGTGTGGCGAAAAGGGAACACTTCTACACTGTTGGTGGGAGTGTAAACTAGTGCAACCTCTGTGGAAAGCAGTGTGGCGATTCCTAAAAGCTGTAAATATCATCCTCCCATATGACCCCGCAATCCCCCTACTGGGAATATACCCTGAAGAACTCAAATCACTCTATCACAAAGATACCTGCACATGAATGTTTATCGCAGCATTGTTCACAATAGCAAGAACCTGGAACCAACCTTGCTGTCCATCAAAAGATGACTGAATTTTAAAAAACATGGTATATATACACGATAGAATACTATGCAGCCATAGAAAAGAACAAAATAATGAATTTTGCAGCAATCTGGATGGAACTAGAGTCTATAATACTGGGTGACCTCTCACAAAAACAAAGATTTGAGTATCACATGTTCTCACTCATATAGTGGACCTTGATCATCCAATGTACTACCATAAGAAAATGAC
>NW_007253922.1:17909-42790 GCF_000164805.1 Carlito syrichta
CCTAACCCTTAACTGTACCCCACAATATCATAATAAAAAATATTGATTTAAAAAAAAGAGAGAAGAGATAATTTTAAAAAGCACTAAGAAAGAAAGAAATATTGATTATATCCATGATAAATAGCATAAGGTAAATGCACAGAATGCTATAATTGTTAGGACCTGCATGTTTGGATACTTGGGTATACAGAGGAGATGGCTACCTATGTGATGAAATTGTCCATTGCCTTTGAATTGTGTTTTCTGGAGACAGAAGAAATTTGACTATCATCTTCACAACAGGTATTAACATGAAAAAAATATTTTGTGCTATCATTTCATCTCCTGTATCTTCTCTTTTCTAGAATGCATAATTACAATTCAAAACAAAAGCCAGGATGCTGTAACTATACTCTGGGATTTACTGAGAAAATGCATAAAGTTTAGTTGTCATAAACCCTAAATAACCACCTATTGCAAATGCTCTTGTTTAAGGATAACTATCATAGTATCATAGCATTTGAAGACGGGAATTATCTCCTTGGTTTTGGCTATATTTTAAACTTTAGTAGTTTATTATCTTTGTGTAAGCACTTAAACCTGTGATCTGACTAAGTTGTATCAAGTAAAGCCTTTTAGGTTCCATTAAAATCCATTACATACATATGTGTGTATACAGTTGTCTTGCTTGAAAGAGGATAGCATGATTTGTCAGCTGATATTAGCTTTAGGTAGGAATGTTGTTTTCTGATGTAAGTAGGTAAATATTAATTGAGAAATACAAGGTTATCACACGGAGGCAACTTTTCTCTGGGATTATGATCAGCTGCCCTTTTATGTCACATCTTTGTTATGTGGGGGCCAAGCACTCAAGAAATCTCAAGCTTTGGCTTAACCTCTTTTTCGCAGCCTATTCTTGACCTTGGACCACAGGGAAACCAAAGTGGAAGTAACTGGGATTGTTGACCAAAATCAGAAGGTGTTTGCTTGAAGAACTAAGTGGCGCCTCCTCCCTAATATATCTGTGCTACGAAGGGAGAGGTTGCATAAAACCAGTATAAATAGAGGGAAATAGTGCAATTGTATCAAATTAGAGGCCCCCAATTTCTAGCTCATCCCCAGCTCTACCATCTCCAGCTACCTTCTCTGGCCATGACTGTGTTCTTGATCCTGTTTCTGTGGAGCCGGGTGTAACTTGCTGCCACCTTGGCTTCAGCCAACAGGTCAGCACCAACTGCTTCTTTAGCTCAGATTCTTCTTGGTTTTCGCTTCTTCTTTGTCCATGACCCTTCAACTCTGCTGCCAACTCTACCTCATTGTCCCCAACCACTTCCTCAGCCCTGACAGCCTAGTATCCACTGGCCTCAGGCTCATAGATTCTGTGGGTCCCAGCTACTCTCAAGGGAAGGGAAAGCCTCGATAAATATTTTTGAAGCCAAAGAATGAAGAGAAAAATAATTTAAAAATTTAATGTATTTTTTTAAACTCATTGTAGTCTCTTTGAAAACAATCCTCTGTGGGACTGGACCTTGAAGCTAGTAGGTGGCCTTTATATAGGTTATATAGATTATTCCCTAGGATAAAATGGAAGAACAGTGCCCCAGGAAAAGACATTTTGCCCATATTATGCTATATACTTATGTCATATCCCAGAAACATTTTTCTCCTCTGTTGACAGAGTTCTTCTTGTATCAGTTTAAAGGGAAGATAATGGTACCAGGAAATGTCTTTTATCAGATGTAGGGTAAGAAAAATAAGTGCTAACTGGAAAAGCACTACTACTTCTGTGCTGTTCATCTGCCATTATTTATTTGCATCTCTTCATAAGTTGTGTATATATAACTTAGTGAATTCCTGTTGTATCTTTTGAATTACATTAAAAGTTTTTAAAAACCTTATTGAACTTTACATTTATGCATATAAAATCTTTTATGATTAACTTCTGCTATTTTTCCATACACAGGAATTTTTTTTTTCTCTTGGAAAACTACCGTTTTCTAAGAGATTAAAAATACTTTTAACTTTCCAGCAAATATACCCAGTTCTTCAAATTGTACCACAATATTTGACTGTGCAAATACAGATGCCACAGACAAAGCTGGATGAGATGGGAGCAGGGGTGAAAATAGCAATCATACTTCTAGGCAACATGATGAGATTCTTATTCCATACAGTTTATGTTGTGCCAGAAACTCCAAGCTTGTAGAGTTGAAAGGTCTCAATATTGCACATTTTCTTTCCTGTTCATTTCAGGTGGTGAAATATTTTATGATGTTGCATTACTTTATGGTTTTTACTTGTATTCCTGCATTTCTATAGTAGCCTCTAAGATAGCATGGTGTCTCCTGGAAGCTCCTAGTGGTTCTGCTAATCAACACTGCAGTGTATTCTATGACAAGCTTACTTTTCTAGGGACAGCTACTCCACCCTCCTCTTCTTCTGACCATCTGATTCATAAAGCCTGCAAGTCACATTTTAAAACGTCTGCCCCAGCTCAGTCAGTTAACAGACACAATTATTTGCCTTTTAAATTCAGTTCGATATAGGATTACTACCAGTGATTTTATATTCTACCAAATAACATTTTTATGTTACCAACCTAATCAGAAAATCCCAGTCCAATCAGACTTTCTCAGAGCAGAGCTGCAAAATGTCCTACTATTCCAGTTTTTAATCTGCATTTTAAGAAAAAATATGCAGAAAGACTCTATAAGCAGCAGTTAATCTGACAGTGATTTTCTTTACATCAAAAATTAGTTTCTAAAAGTTATTTCTAAATTTAAAAAATTCACCTAGGAAGTAAGGATGTAGCAGTCTATGAAGATAGGTGTTTGCATAAGGAAAGGCCCTTCAGATTGTATTTTTTCTTTAGAAGGAAGGAAGGAAAGAAGAAAAGAAACTAACATGTATCGAACATCTAGTACATATCAAGCCATGTGCTATATATTTTCAGTAACTTTCATAAACTCACCTCATTTGACTTTCATAGTAACCTTTTAGGCAGTTATATGCTCTGCTTTTATATGTAAAGACACAAACCAGAGAAGTTCAATGACTTCCCTAAGTTCACATAAGTCACAAGCTGTTTTTGAACTTAGGCTTTTCTGATTACAGAAAAAACCTGTGCTCTACCCACTATATAGCACTTTCTCTTTATTTTGTGGTATGTTGCTTTCTTTCTCCCAGTTAACTTTATAACTTAACTAAATGTCAGCCTTCCAGACTCATTTTGTTTCTTTTTGGGATCATTATTATGCTTAGTCTTCAATTGTTAGCTTTCTTCAGTAAAACAACAGAGGTAGATTAAGGTCAAGTGCACTAACGTCAAACAGTTACTTGTCATGTGATTCTCTGCAACCTGTCTTTTTTTTTTGTCAGCAAAAGAAACAACTCTGTAAAACAGTTTCATTATACTGAAAAATCTTTCTCTGCTCCTCAATTTCATAAGAACCTGTAAAGGAACTCTTAGGAAAAGTGAGTCAATGAAATGACCGGAGAAAATCCATTCTTATCAAGTCTATTTTTAAATAGCTGGGCAGAAATCGTTAAATCAGAAAAACACAGAATATAAGTTCTTGGAACTGAAAGGCATTTTAGAGATCATTTCCAAGAAACTGGAAAAGTTTCAAGTTGACTTGCTGACTTTGATAGTCTGGTAGTGGCTGCCTAGATTGTTGAGTGAAGAATTGTGATTCTATCTCGATTCGGGGAAAAGGCTGCAATGAACCATTATGAGTATCTGCCTTGTCTGGAAGAGGAGCTAGTGGAAGCATTTTTCACCCAAATGTAACTTTTTCAATTTATCTTAATGCCCTTCAATTTCAAGATACATAAAGTGTACACTGAGAGGAAAGAATAGTTATTGAAGATTTCATAGTCATTTGGTGACAGTGTTAGAACTGGAACCCAGGTCTCTTGCTTCATAGATTGATGCCGTTTCTACTTGACTGTTATTTCTCAAATCAGACTCATTTATTCTTTGAACATAAACCCAAGTTTATTACGTTATTCCTTTGCCATTTTAAAATAGTTTACAACCACTGAGCTCCTCTAATTTCTTAAATTTTTCTTATATTTGTAAGTGAATAGTTGAAGTCTGTTTCTTCAACTATGGCATTACATTTTAATTTAATAATAACATAAGAATAAATATCTTTCTCAGGAATTTAGATGCAATATCTTATTAAGGTGATGAGATTCAGTGTGCATGTATTTCTGACTTCATATCTTCGTAAGGGTTGTTTTGTATGTAATCTCACTGCTATCTAAGCCCTAAAGTGTAATGACGAATTACCATAGATCCAGAAAATTTGGACGGATTAATATGTCAAAACTAAGAATTTCTCTTCCTCTTCTACTTCCTGTTGGTAATCACGTCATTACTGCTTCTGCGACTGTGTCAAGTCACACCTGTAATGACTGATACCCTACTTTTGATTTACTGCAGTATATTTTTTTCCTCTTCCATGAAGACTACCCTGATACATATAAGAGATGTTGACTTTATCTATGCCTTTGTATGAACACATGAATCCTTATTTCTGAATCCACCATCTTTTTTACTGTGAAAAAACAACTTACTGGATTAGAGTTATATCATGCTTCATTTTCATGCGATTGTTTATGCAGTTTGACCTGAATTTGCCTCATCTGAGCTGTCAAGCTCACAACTTTAAATTACTGCCTCTACAGAAGCACTTTTCCACAAAGAATTTCTTTTTCTTTTGCTGGAAAATGCTTCATTTATGTATTATTTAAGTGCAAATAAATTAAAGGTTCATCCTACTTCACTTCAAACCAATTACTTGTCCCAATCTAGTAGAATACAATAATTTAGATGTATTTTCTTAACAAAATATAATAGTTTATATGCATTTTCTTAACTGATGAGAAGATTTACTATCTTTTCATAGCTTTATTTCTACTTTGAGTCTTCAAAATAGTATACAATGACAATTGTATTGCCTATGCCTTTTTACCAAAAACATGAACAGTATCATCTTCCCCCTTATCTCTATACATATACTCCTAGAGAATCTAGAAGAGTCACTGCTTTATTTATTTATTTACTTATTTAATGGCTACTGCACAAATTACCACAGATTCAATAGCTTAAAACAACATAAATGTATTATCTATCAGACCTGGAGTCAGAAGTCAAAAATGGGTATTGACTGGGTTAAAATCAAAGTGTCCAAAAGTTTATGTTCCTTTCTGGAGGCTCTAAGGAAAAATTTGTTTTCTTGTGCATTTCTGGATTCTAGAGTTTCCCACATTCCCTGACCTGTAGTTGCTGTTCACATTCAAAGCCAACAATGGACAGTGTGGTCCTTCTTATAATGCCATTTTTTTTGGTAGTTCTGATTTTCTGCCTTCCTCCTTCTCATCCAAGAATTCCTGTGATTGTATTGATCTCACCTAGATAATCCAGGATAATCTCTCCACCTCAATATCTTTAACTTAATCATATTCACAAAGTGTTTCTTTCTTTCTTTTTTCTTTTTTTTTTTTACAGTTTCTGGTAATTAAATGTAGGCAGCCATTATTCTCTCTTCTACTGACACTAATGGTGGGTTAGGATAATGTACCTAAGAAGTAAAATGTCTGTTTTTCCCACATTGAAAAAAAATGTGGCCAAGCACAGTTGGGTTCAGAATAGACATAAGATTTCAAGGAACTTACATAGTATATGCTTATGGAAACAGACTTGACTACACATTTAATTATTTTAAGTTGAGTGAAATAAATTCCTTCAACTGAAACACATATATCATCTGTCTCAGCATTGTCATTAAGTAATATCATTCAGAGCTTGGCAAAAACACATTCCAATGACATTGGCAAAATCAGTTTCCACTTACTTGCTTTGAACATGTCATTGTGCCAATGAACACATTTACTGTGATTAATTCCCTTGGAGATGGAAGTTGGAACTGCTTATCAGCAAGGACTGAATAAACAAGAAGAAATTTGAACAAATCATTACCCTATTCATTCTATCAAAGAGATAAATTACATTTAACAATATCTGTAAATACTTTACAATTTAGCTTTATTTGGACAAACTTTTTGTTTATTTTGGTCCCTCAAATACATTATGATAAAGACAATTTTCAAGTTTACATTATAATTATTTTTAGACTTAATACCTGCATGATAAGGCAAACACTTATCTCTGTTTTGCTTATTTTTTGTCTCATCTATATAATCAAAGGAATCTGGAGGTTAAGAATGATTCCAGAGATGTTGGAGAGCTTTCTCATGATGGTAGGACCAAAGCAAACATTAAGGCAGTAATTATAGATTGCTTGCTAAACTGATTGATTCATTTATTTAAGATTTGTATTGTTTATTAACCAACTGCTAAGTACTATATAAGGAAGGGGGGATGAGAAAGAAAAAAAACCACATAATTATATACTCTCTGTTTCTTTGTGAGGCTTCTTTCCTCTAAAATTGAGATCCTAGGAAGCTTTTGGTGGTATTTCTGAGGACCAAAATGACCAAACGCTTGATAAGACATTTTTGCCCATTCACTAAGTGTCCATTCCACAAAAAAGAACAGAAGAAAAATCAAAATCGCATTGAGCATGCTTCAGCCAATTTTTTAACAAGCATAGTTAAGTCATCGAATATGGCCAATTAGATAGCATAGCAAACTTACAAACTTATCACATCTATTTGGCCATTGGAGTCATTGTCTTAACATTTAATATAAGGGAACTTATTTTTCTAAAGTATCCTATGGATTGATGAACCAAAAAAAAATAGCATTGCAAGAAAAATTCGAGTCACTGTATGATTCTAAACAACACTAATGGAAAAGGCAAAGTACTGATAGTTATCTAACTGTGATTCCAGTGTTCTCATACAGTGCTTACCTTGTACTTTAGGGGCTGCTTTAACAAACAAAACATCCTATGACTCTGGAGGGGCAAATTAAAGCCTTGATTTTATTCAGAAAATGTTATTTTTGGCTCTCTGTTGCCATAGCAAACTTACATGACTTTGCTCAGTAACTGTTTCTGAAAAAACATAAATGAAGCTCTAAATGCACTCTACCCATGCCCCTTCCTTGTCAATTTCATTCTGTTTCAGACTGCTCAGCTAACATACTTTAAAATTTTATCTTTTGCCCAGTGTGATATCTAAGTAATTGGATGGTTGAAAGGAGAAAATTTCATTGAACCAGTTTTTCGGTTCCACTGATTATTTTTTAATTCACTTAGATTTATTGATAAATTGACCTGTTGTAGACTCAGCTGGATATACTGCTCTAGTTAGTGTTTCTATCCACATTTAGCAAAATCAAGTTTTGATGATAACTGAACAATATTTATTATTATACTTTTAAAACTGAAATCAGATATGTTTGAAAAACCACCAACTTTAGTCTCACAATAATGTTTTCTAATGTCTTATGACAAGACATATTAAATATATTCATAGGTAATCCTTTAATATCTTGTGGAATAATTTTATGTATTTGCCTTACATTTTAAAGATAACATAGGTTAGGAAAAACCCTGGGTCCGTATTCTTAGTGCTACTAGTTCTCACTTGTTACTTGCAGTCAACAGGGCTGTGCTCTTTTCCTTGACATTGCTTGCCTCTCATCCCTCTGTTGAACTTTAATTGAGGAAGAAAACAACTGCTGGATTATATGCAGCAGCAAGCTGGTAAATAATTAACAATTGGTTCTCTGAAAAAAATAAAGCTCTGGTGTTATGGTGTAAGCTGTATCCCAACCAAAATTCATATGTTGAAATCCCTACCCCAGTACCTCAGAATGTGACTTTATTTGGAAATAAGATCATTTCTGGTGGAATTGTTGAGTTAAGGTGCAGACACACAGGAGTAAGGTTGGCCCCTAATTCAATATAAATGGTGTTTCTATAAAAAGACTGTCATGTGGGAAGAAATAGTCACACTTAAAGGAAATATGACATGAAGAGACACATGTAATTGTTTCAAGCGAGCTTAAGCCAGTACTAGCACACCACTGCCTGTGAGTCAGCAGATCACACCCAATTTGAGATGCCTATAAAGCTAGTGAACAGGCAGGTGATCTTGGTCCTAGGATAAACAGAAATTGCCCCTTAGTGAAACAATATGTATATTTTTGTTAATATTCCACTCTGTACGCTAATGGACAAAAACATAAAGAAAAAAATACAAGTAAATTGAATGAACCAGAGGCTGACAATTTATGGCCCATGATCTGCTATTGTATAGCCATTGAGCTAAAAATGTTTTTAAAAAAATATTTCAATGTGTTGTGGAAAAGAATAAGTTCAAAAGGAGGTAGAGGAGGAGAAGGAGGAGAAGAAGGAGCATCAAATCTTACAGTTCACAAAGGTTAAACTGTTTACTATCTGACCCTTTACAGAAAATGTTTGCCAGCCTTGGAAGAGTAATTTAAAGCACAGAATCTTTTGGTCAGTTTAATTCTGCTTAGGGGAAATATATTTGGATGAATTTTGATACAATGTTAGCCATTGGCATCTGGACAACAATTGATATTGCTTGCCTCTCATGCCTCTGTTGAACTTATTGAGGAAGAAAACAACTGCTGGCTTATGTGCAGCAGTGTGCTGGTAAATAATTAACAACTGGTTCTCTGAAAAAAAAATAAAGCTCTGGTGTTATTTTGTAAGCTGTACCCCAACTAAAATTCATATGTTAGTTTGAGTCTGCTAACTACAGAGAAAAATTCTTGGCACTGTTGACAAGATTTTCTTGCATTGACTTAGTTTAAGCTCGTAGAGAAATTATATGATTAGAAATATATACTGTTTCAATTCTTCTATTCTGTGGCATCAATCTCTATAAGGAAGCTTGAACTAAGAAAGGGTAGAAATTCACTCACCTAGTTCCCTGTATATATTGCAAAAATCAGCATAATCCCAGCAGCCAACATCTTATACTGTTCTCTTCATTACCATCGTCCACATATATAGTGAAAGTGAAACAGGAAAGTAAAAATATATTAATATTATTATTATCATCATTATTATAATTGCAGAGTAAGTATACTTCAAAACTGCAAAGTTCTTCCTGCAGAAAAATAAATATAACTCTTCTATATAATATCAGAGATAAAAATTAAAAGGTAAATAACAAGAAAAATGTGATTTATGTGACATACAAAAGTTAATTAATATATAATGATATTTTTAGAAAGATAAAAAAAGAATGTTCCAATAGGAAAATGGGTGAGGATTTGGTTAGATAACTGCAAAAAGATAAAAGTATATATATACAGCCATTAACTAAAGAAGAATATGTTAATTTTACGGTGTCATGGGATGAACTCCTGACAAATTACTCGGTATATTTTTTCTCATTGCATTTGACACTAAATGAAAGAGAGGAAAAAAGTCTGTACACTCAGTAAATATTTACTGAACACCTACAGTGTGCTAGACATTGCACAGTACTAACTGCAGAAGTGCAAGGCAGAACTTTGTCTTTAATATCTAGGCTTACTTTTGAGTAGGAACATGTCATCAGATCCTTTATGTTTCAGCAACTTGCCACCCTGCAAAAAAGGAAAAAAAGAAACAAACACCTCTGCCCCAAAAGAAGTACCAATTGCCCTGGAGTCAATTCTAAATAGCCTTTGGTTTAGAAGTCCCAGATTCAAAGTCACAAATCCAAATATCTATACAAGTGAGGAAGTTTACCTAAGGAAATTAAACAGCCAGGTGGTGAAATGGAGCGTGCATGGCCTGTCTGGCCTGTCTAAAGACAAACGTTACTGGCTCCTGTAGATTGCTCCCTTTCAAGGAATGTGGGCCAGGGTTAGAGCACATCTTTGGGGGCAGGAAGACCTAGAAAATCTGCATTTTTACCTGAAAGCTCCAAATTTTTACTTGTTGAAACTAATATATATATTTTAAAGAACTATGTAAGGGTTTTCAAAAAAGCATTGTCATTTGGTTTGTAGAACTGAAGTTTGGCTTATAGTTCTGCATTTAACTTGTAAACCTAAAGTTTGCCACTAGTGAAGTCTTTATAAGGAATAAAGATTAATCTGACTAATGCTCAGGGCTGAGATTTGTAGGCTGTGTGGTTTGAAGAGCTCAGTAAGAAAGTAATCTCAACTAGGAAGTTTGACACTCTCAGACTAGGAGAAAGGAAGAAGAATGGTGAGTTCTGATGTCAGGGATTTACACTGACCTTACAAATGGTGCTTCAAGCTAAAAGGGCCTTGGATACCAGTGACTGGAGAAGGAGAGACAGTGCTGTGGTTTAAAGAACAGTGGTGGGAGAGCTTCACCACTGAGATCCTGAGAATCATCATCAGGAAGAAGATCTCCTAAAAAATTGTGGAGAACCACAATTCAGCAATGCCACTGGAGAGCAAGAAAAACCATAGTATTTATCAAAATCAGTTTCGTTACCCAATAACATCCTCTTTGTTTCTCTTAAATTATCATTTTAAAGGTTCTGGATTTCATCTTATTTTTATCAGAACAAATCAGACATATGCAACGTATCATGTCCTTTGTATTCTGGAGCATTCTGTATCTGATGCAATAGAAATCAAGAAATGTAAATGAAAACAAGATAGTATGTCTTTAACGTAAAATTTAACAACAGATGAAAAATGAATGAGACAGTGTTGTATAGCATTCATAGTTATAAATTATGACTACAAATACCAATTCTGTTGCCTTCTACTTTGGCAAGTCATGTAACTTCTCTGAGCTTCAGTTTTCATATTAGTAAAATAGGGCTAATAGTAAAACCTACTTCATAGGGTTGTTGGGTGAATCAGTTAAAGAATGCATGTAAAGTGGTTAGAACAATGACTAGCATATGGTAAAATCTCAACAAATGTTAGCTCTGATGACATTATTACTAATCCACATGAAGAAAGCGTTTAGTGTAATGGATGGTGATAGGGCAAGATGAGGTGACCCTGTATACTCTGATACAGAAGCTATTGGCATAGCAGTGACGCTGGCATGGGTCTAGCAAGAGAACAAGAAAGATACATTTCAGAGGAAACAAAACCAAGGAGAGAGTATAGTGGATCTGATTCCACGACTGTGAGTGAGCCCAATGAATGAACACAAGAGAAAGGAGGAAGGAACAGAAATAATGTTATCAGACTAGAGTGAATCTGAAGAGATTTTTCTATCAGGGACAATTTCTGTGATCTTCAAGTCATCCTGTTTTCAGCGGCAGCATCATGACATTTCTTATGAGGGTTAAAATTCTCCATGGACCTATGACATACTTATACCTTGACAGGAAGACAACACACTTGACTTGTGCCACTCCCTGTGTAGAGACGTGTTGCCGCTGCTGCACAGCTTTCCTTGAAACAGCCTGTAACGTATGTTTTGCTTTTGCTAATGTTTCTGTTAAGTCAGTTTAAAACAGTTAAAATTCTAGAGCTAAAGCATAACTTCGGAGCTATATATGAAAACTGAGACTTTTATAGCCAATTCCTTTGTTACATTTCTGAATAAAATTATAAGACATAAAAAGTATTTTATTCCACTATACAATAACTTAAGCTTGATTACAAAAGTACATATGGTTATCTTTAAATTCAGCAAATGTGTTTCTAGTTTATAGAATGAAATTTGGCAGGTTTCACAGATTTGAAAAAGAATCACACATCTGGATGGATGATATATAGTTGTGGCAAAATTGTTCTTCTCTTTAATCCCTGGAGTGAAGAACATGATTTGTTCCAGCAGGGATTTTGTGGAGGTTTCATCTTCCTTTCTTTGTATTAAAAGCAACTGTGTATTGATTTCCAAGCACATCTTGACATGTTCTTTAACATCCTGTTTTATTTTTTCTATAGTTTTTTAAGGTCATTGATTTTGAGTAAATCTGGAAAAAAAAATCTTGGGAGTGGAAGATTTCACAGTAGCACAATCTTGAATTAGCTGGTAACAATTTCCATTTCTAAGGTTGGCAGTAATATTCATTGAATCACATTTATTCCATTAATTTTCATTGAATGATTTTCTTACTGATAGTCAAAGAGAGCAGTAAAGATCAGCAATGACTGATTAAAGAAAAGAGTATTTCCTAACTACTAACTCAACCAGCATCAGTGTATCTATCAATAAGTTACCTACAGAGGACAATGAGAATAAAATCCCAGATTTTTAGAATAATTCACATTAGGCAGCTGACAATATTCAAACAATGAGACATTAGAAGCAACTTCTAAGAAAACTCTGGAATTTGTTGCCTATTCCAATTTCCATAAGCGTGTCTCCTGCATTTTCTAAGATTCTTAAAGTTTGAGGTTTTACCTTTAGGTCTTTGATCCATTTGGAGTTGATTTTTGTATATGGTGACAGGTAGGGGTCCTGCTTGATTCTTCTGCATGTGGTCAGCCAGTTTTGTCAGCATCATTTACTGAATAGGTTCTCCTCTCCCCAGTGATTATTGCTGGAGGCTTTGTCAAAGATGAGTTGATTGAAAAATTGAGGTTTTCCTTCTGAAATATCTATTCTGTTTCGTTGGTCTATATGCCTGTTCTTGAACCAATACCAGGTTGTTTTGATTACTGTAACCTTATAATAAAGTTTAAAGTCTGGAAGTGTGATACCTCATGCTTTGTTTCTTATGCTAAGGATTGTTTTGGCTATTCGTGGTCATTTATCTTTGAGTCTATAATACTCAGGGATTTATCACAGAAATAAAGAACTGGGTATCACATGTTCTCACTCAATAGCAGACCCTGAACTTTTACCATAATACTGCTAAGAGAAGGATTGGCAGTACACAGAAACTGTCAGGTGAGGGAGGGGAGCACATAACATTAATAAGGGTCCCTGATCTCAAAACAAATTGGGGACCAAAGGGAGGCCCAAACTTTACCTGTATAATGAAATAATACGTGCCAATTACCAAATTGGATATGAGACTTCATCTTATTACACTGATTCTGACTTTTTAAAAGCTACAAATGACAGAAACACTGATGAATGGGTGATTTGACAGACTATTTTTCAAAGTAATAATTAAATTAAAAATTGGACTTTTGATGTTTGTAATCAACTATGTCCTGACTGTTCAATAAATCACCTATATAATAGCTTTCCTCCAAAAAAAAAAAAAAGAGAAAACTCTGCAATTTAAAATTAAAATTGTTAATGTGAAAACATTGGAAAGATCATTTGGGGGATTGGAACATGTGAGATGTGGGCTTGAGATAGGGAAAAGTAATTTTTATTGAGAATTACTACATTCTAGTCACTGTGTTGAATTCAGAACATATTTTACTTTATTTACTTCTAGCAATAATTATATGAGGCAGGTGCTCTTATCTCCATCTTATAGATGAGGAAATTGAGAAGTTAATATGGTCAAGATTATATGTTAGTGATTGTAGATCCATGATTGTCTAGCTACAAAAATCATTCTCTCAATAATTATAATGTGTTGGTCACATTTAATTTCTTCCTATTTTTTTCTAGGCATGCTACTACACTCTTTTCTTTCTTTCTTTCTGTCTTTCTGTCTTTCTTTCTTTCTTTCTTTCTTTCTTTCTTTCTTTCTTTCTTTCTTTCTTTCTTTCTTTCTTTCTTTCTTTCTTTTTGGAGTCACTAAAATGTCACCCCCTCCATCTTCCATTACCACATAGCCTTTTTATAAAACAGCTTTGTTAATCTATAAAGAATACGGAATTTGGTCTACCCATTTGAGATGTTCAATTAAATGCATTTTAGTATTTTCACAGATATACATAGTCAGCACATGTCAATTTTAGAATATTTTTATTACCTCAAAAAGAAATCCTATACTCTTTAGCTATCATCCCCTTATGCTACCATCTCCTGCTCCTAGTCTTAAGCAAAAATTAAACAACCTTCTGTTTCTATAAATTTTCTTGTTCTCATATTTGATAACAATAAAATCATATAATATGTGATCTTTTGTGACTGGTTTCTTTCACTTAGCATAATGTTTTCAAGGCTCATGCATGCTGTAGTATGTATCAGTACTTCATTCCTCTTTCTGTTACATAGATTATCACATTGTGTTTATAACATTCCTCAGCTGATGGACATTTGGATTGTTTTCACCTTTTGGCTATTATAAGTATTGTTACTGTGGATATTCATGCACACATTTTTGTGTGGATATATATTTTCATTTACTTTAGATATATACTTAGGAGTGGAATTTCTGGTTTATATGCTAATTCCATGTTTAACTTTTTGAGGAATTGGAATACTGTTTTTCAAAGCAACTGCACCACTTAACATTCCCACTACCTATAAAAGAGCTGTAATTTCTCCTTTCCAACACTTGTGATTATCTGACTTTTTCATTCTAGTAATCCTAGTAAGTGTGAAATGATATCTCTGTGGTTTTTCTTTGCATTTAATTGATGATGAATGATGCCAAACTTCTTTTAATATGCTTGTTGTCCATTTGTATATCTTTCTTGGAAAAATGTCTTTTTAGATCCTTTGCCCTGTTTAATTGAGTCATTTAGTTTTTCATCATTATGATGTAAGTGTACTTTACATATATTGGATATAAAGTTCTTTTTTAACTTAAAACATTTTTTATTTTAAAATTGTGGGATACATTTCAGGACTAGGTATACAAATATTCACTGTGCAGGTACCCTTGTTGATGAGGTGTGCCCCCTCTTTCCCAGGCAGATTTTCACTACCCACTACTGTCAATCCCACATCCCTGCCCCCCCCACCCCGCTCTGTAGTTTCCCACTATAGTCAATTCTTTTCTTATAGTATTGTGGTAGTTATTCAAGGTCCACTTATGAGTGATACTCAATTCTTTATTTTTGTGAGAGATCACTCAATATTATAAACTCTAACTCTATCCAGGTTGCTGTGAAGTTCATGATTTTGTTCTTCTTTATGACTGCATAGTATTCCATTGTGTATATGTACCACATTTTTCTTTATCCAGTCCTCTTTTGATGGAAAGCATGGTTGGTTCCATGTTCTTGCTATTGTGAACAGTGCTGCGATAAACATACATGTACAGGTATCATTTTTATAGAGCGATTTGAGTTCTTCAGGGTATATTCCCAGTAGGGGAGATTGCAAGGTTATATTGAAGGCTTATTTTTAGAATTTTTAGGAATCGTCACACTATTTTCCACAGAGGCTGTACTAGTTTGCACTCCCACCTAACAGTGTAGAAGTGCTCCCTTTTCACAAAGTTCTTATTAGGTATATGATTGGCAAATATTTTCTCCCACTTTATGAGTTGTGGTGCTATATCCTTTTCATGCATTGTTTCATTTAATCCTTACAGCAGCCTTACTGAGAATTATCCACCCACTCCTTTCTTTTTTTAAGAAATTAAAAATCAGGCTGAGTGACTAAATTCCTATCCCAACTCACAATGCTAATAAAGATTTCCAGGATTTAATCTCATTTCTCCATTGGGAATTCAATAAAAACTTCCCCTTTTCTGTCTTGATTCTCACATACACTATGAACATTTGAGCAAAAAAAAAAAAATCTTAAAATTGCGTTGTCTTGACCATACTATATTCCTAGATATTCCAGTGGAAAAACATTGAAAAGAAAAATACTTTGGCAGTACTCCTTATATTGATTATCTGGGGACAGTGCTGATTCCAAAAAGGAAGTTATAGCCACAACACTTCTGAGGAGGTTTAAATTGATGTTTTAAGTCAGGATTTATAGGCATGGGGAATTGTTCTTTTAAAAGACAATGACAAAGATAAACCTTTTAATGTGAGCCAGCTGCAGTCATGATTTTGATGAAAGGTTTGCTGGTAACTATGCTTAGGTGGGAACATCTGCCCACTGATAAGCTCCCTGGAGTTTTAGTAGGTGAATTTATGTAGGAAACACAATTTCAAATGCTTGTTTCTGAAGAGAAAAGTTAGGGGAAAAAATGTGCTTACCTTTCTTCCATTTTTTCCCCCATGTCTTTTAGAAGTCCTAAGTAAATGCACTCCTGCTTTAAGCTGATATTGTTTACCCCTAGCCTGGCTGCTTTCCCAGCTTTTGGCTTTGCAGGTTCCCAGTCAGTGTCAGTACTTGCATCTAGGCCCTATGTATGCAGGCATGTTAAGTTGCCCAATAATAGTGTACAGCTCCATATGCCTATAATAGCAACCCACTGCTAAACTTTTTCATCCATACCCACATCCCCAAAGATGCACACACTCCTTTCCTTTCAAATTTGCCTTCTTTGTTATTTTTATTTTTAAAATGTGGGGTACAATACAGGGTAGGGTATACAAACATTAATTATGCAGGTACCCATGTTGACGAAGTGTGTCCCTCCCTCCCCTGGCAGTTTCCCTCAACTGCTAATCCTACCCCCTTTCCCCTGTCAGTTTCCCACTACTGCCAATCCCTTTCTTAAAGTATTATGATAATTGTTCAAGGTCCGCTTATGAGTGAGAACATATGGTACACTGTTCTTTGTTTCTGTGATAGATTAAATGTATGTATCAGTTTATCTTTGGAAGGATGGATTGCCATGTGAAATACATGGTATTTGGAGAAAATATGTTTTCACTGATGTTTCTGGATTATTCTGGGCTCCAGGTCAGTCTTTTTTTTTTTTTTTTTTTTTGAGTTGGAGTTTCAGTCAGTCACCCAGATTGGAGTGCAGTGGCTGCTCCTGGCCACCACAGCCTCGACCTGCTGGGCTCCAGCGATTCTTCCGCCTCAGCCTTCCAAGTAGCTGGAACTACAGGTGCACGCTACCACTCCCGGCTAATTTTTTTTATTTATTGTAGAGATGAGGTCTCGCCAAGTTGCCCAGGCAGGTCTCGAGCCCACAGGCTCAGGCAATCCACTCACCTCAGCCTCTCAAAGCGCGGGATTACAGGCTGAGCCACCGAACCCGGCTTCCAGGTCAGTCTTAATTGAGCAGTTCCCAGGCAGGCAGGTTTTACTCACCTCCCAGACTGCCATACAATTACAATGTATAGAAAAGAACAGTTTCAAGTATCTCCTATATTCCAGATAAATACTCTGGACTGTAGCTTGAGCTGGTTAGTCACCTTTTTCTGATATCATCAAAATTAATTCCATCTGGTTTCATCACTTTTAACTAAGTCAACAACCTCCGGATTGTCTATCATTACCTAGCCCTTTACTTACATGTTGTTCTCTACTTAACAAAATTGGACTCAACTCTCCATCAAGCTCTTCTCTGCTTTCTGTAACTCATAGTCCATCATTAAGAAACTCCCTAGCAGCTTTAAATTCTTAATTTCAATGATCCTTTCATCTCTGTGTTTTAGCTGAAATACAGCTGTGCTCTGAAGGGATCACTTCCCCTGCAGTCCTCTAAAGTGATCACTAGTTCCTCACATACTCCTGAACCTAGAGGTAGAGTAGATGACTGCTTTGCTCCTCATTGTCACTTCCAAACCATTTCTGTTACTTTCTCTTTCAAAATGCAGAGCTCATTTGAAGTTCATGCTATTAAACCATACTGTGTACTACTCTTTCTTATTTCTTTTATTTGCAGGCCTCCCCTTCAGTTCACCTCATTTTAAAAACTGTTTAGCTCCTGAGTCCCTGACTTTCTCTCTAATTTTATTCTTGTCACCATTTTGACAATTTGAACATCGATGTGGATAGTTATCCAACATTTGTGGTTTTGTCAATTTTTCATGCCCTTATCTCTCATGATATTTTTCTCCATCATACTTCTTACTCACTTTTTATGTTTAGGCTCTAGACATTACTATTCAAGAGTCCCAACAGAGGTGGCAAAAAAGTGCTATCTTGCAAATTACCTCAGTAAGGTTGTGACAAGGATTAATTACATATGGATGTGGTCATTGCTATGGTTTGAGTGTGTCTCCTCCAAAAACCAGATGTTGACCATGTGATAGCATTAAGAGATGGGGTTATTAATAGGTAATTAGGCTATAAAAGCTCCTCCCTCAAGAATGGGATTAAGGCTCTTATAGAAGAGGACTTATGAAACTTTAGGCTGGCTTGCCCTTCTGTCTTTCACCATGGGAGGACATAGCATTCTTTTTCTCTAGAGGATGCAGTAACAATGTGCCATCTTGGAGGAAGAGAGCAGCAAGTACCAAACATCAAACCTGCTGGCAGCTTGTTCTTGGACTTCTAGCTTCCAGAATTTTGAGGAATACATTTCTGATGTTTGTAAGTTACCCAATTTCAGGTATTTTGTTATAATAGCACAGATGGACTATGATCATTATTTAGCGTAATTCTAACATATGTTTAGTGGTTAATAAATGTTAGTTTCTGTAATTACTATTACACTCTTTAAATTCTTTGGTAACCACCTGAAATGGGAAAATTATAAGAAACTTCACATAATTCAGGAAATAGTGAAATTAGGTCTTCATTCCTTCAGATAGAGTTTCAGATTTGCTGATGGTAACAGTTTTGTCTCTCAGCACAGTTTCTCTGTTTGTGACCCAAGATAATTCTGAAGTATCATAAAGAATATTTTTAAAAATGGAATTTGTGAAATGTTAATCTAGGAAAACACAGTTTTAATAAAAAACAATGTGAAAAGTTTGTTTACAATAGTTATGAAACGTCTAAATTGTGCTAGAATATTTTGTATTTACACAACACTGTTCTGTAAAAGAGCTCTGTAATAGAGTTTAACTCTTTTTTAAATTTTACATTTCATTGCTGACAATCTTCAAGATTCATCACTTCCTCTTCTTGTCTTATCTGATAGGAAAGTAAGGGGCTCTCTTCTTTACTGCTAGTGTGAAGTTCAAAACATGCAAGCCCTAGCCTGAGTGTGTAACACTTATGCCAGCTTCATCAACTAACCATCATAAAATTCACACCAGTCTTTGTTCTCTCAAGCCATTCTTGCACGTGCTTGGAAATTGGCCCTGATTTCCCCATAAATCCTCATTATATGAGTAATGAACGCTTTTCATTTCTTCTTGGTGACTGTATTATTAACCTGGACATCCAAATCAAAGTTTGAGTGTATGGTCTATCTTGTCTCTGGGGTGATCATACATTTGACCCTGTGAACGGGAGAGCTAAGCACTGTTCACTGCACAAAGGGGTCTTTTCCTCTTGGCTTGGCTTCCATACTGGCACTGCTGCCTGCTGGTGAGCATACAGTTTGAGCTACTGCCTGCTGGCTAGCTTGTACTTTGGACTGTATTGCTTTATGCTGTACTAGAAGACTCCTACCAAGCCTCTACTAAAGATTTAAACAATATAGGTCAGAAGTTTAGGTAATTGACATTTAGTGACAGGAACATTGGTTTGGAGCCCTTCTTAAAGCAACCTTGGATCTTGTGTCTCACAATAGATTTATCTGTGAGTCTCAGATTGAATCATGTGTCTCAATTCCAATATAAGATATGATTGACACTAGGTTCAAGGGAAAAACTCTGTCATTGTTACCATTGGTTGTGTCTCAACCAGGGGTTAGCCCCCTTTCTATAAAGAGCTCAAGTGAAAGACTTATAGTCTATTCAGTATACAGGTCCATTGAGTGGTCACTCATGTGGAGGAAGAGCAGTTGCTATTTGAAATGCTGAGGTCACACTCTTAAAAGGAGATAAATAAAAAATGCTTCTGCTGATACTGCCTATGTCTCTGCCACAGAGATTACATTCCACAAAGCTTTTGGGAGATATCTCCATGACACCTTTGTGGCAAAGCCAAGAATTTAACTCAATACTTGCCATGGAGGGATTCATAAACCTGATGATATTGACTTGTTATGAAGATCTCTGAAAAAAGAAGCATAAATAGGAATAAGGTAGAGAGGAATCTTCATGAAGTACATCTGACACACACACACACACACACACACACACACAGTGAATGGTTTTTGTAAAGCCAAGTGTTGGAGAAAAGATAACTAACTGACATCTCCACTGAGACTTGAATGTGGGACAGCTTAAAGAGGTTTGGGGTAAGATATCCAAAATATCAGGTATTGGTGAGGACCGGGTGACAACAAAATGAGTGCCTGAGTGGGGGTAGCCATGGAGAACAGCTTCAGGCAACACTCTCTTCTGCCATATGACACACCAAACTTAAACTAGGAGAGATGAAGAAGGATAAGAAGTCACTTTGGAATGGTTCTTTAGGAGGTGTTGAGGAAACTCTACTTTTCTCTTACCAGAGCATTTTATTTAATTCCTCTATAATTTCCCCCTCCTCCCATGGAGTCATCAGGAGTGGTGAATTATGATGTAGAAGCTATCCCAGGTCTACCATCGGCTGGAGGAGATTTTTGCTGGCCAATCAGAGCTGAAGGATATGGCTTCTCATTGTCTTGTGAGGGGATATAGAGAGAGATCAGGAGACCTGGAGTAGGTCACAATTGCCCCAGCATAACAAAAGTTACTGAGAATCCATAGACATCTAGATCAGATATAGATAATTCAACAATAAGTCGAAAGCAAGAAATCCCAAGCATCAAAGGAAGAAAGAAGAGGAAGACCCCATATCAATCTAATAACAAAGAAGCTGACAAGCTCAGATGACCCTAATTACATACCTTCTCTTCCCCATTGATACCTAACTCAAGACTCCTAAAGTCTTTATCTGATACAAAACCCGTCAGCAACTGGCATTCTTTATCATATAGTCCTATTTTCCATACATTTCCTATCTTCTTCCTTAAACCAATGTACACCCCCCTCCCTTTTTTTGGCTCACCCTATTTCTCTTGCATGAGGGGAAGATTAATCAGGAGAGTAAAATTAACCCTTCAATTGATTTCAGAAAAAAAGTAAAACTGGAAAAATACACAGCAATTTAGTTTGTTTTCACAGGTAGGATTTTTTTTTTAAAGTAACAAAAATTCCCCAAAGAAGAATCAAGGGTGCCTGGGTAAATGTCCTACTCCAGGTAATGCTCTGTGCCTACCAGGGGCTGTCTTATCTCCAGAGAAAGCTCTGGAAATGATTTCCTCTGTAGAGAGACCAAATATTATGCCAACAAGTTACTTAGATGTTAATAATTTAAATACAACAAAAGACTTGTGAAAAGATGTGGGTATATCTTTTCAGTGTTATCTGATGATGAAGAAGGGAAGAAAGAGAAAGTACAAGTGTGTAAAGAGTGATGGAGTTGAGGATCTGTAGAACTGGGGGCCATACCGGCAAGTTCACAGTTTGCCAGACATTGGGAATAAAGACTGAGCACTGAAAGTGCTTGGGTGGGAACTGAGCACTGAAGACAACTTTCCTCAGCACTTCATCCTACATATAAGGAGGAAAAAGGACTTTTTATTTCTATGGGTGCGCAAGGGTGGGAGTGAAGGTATAAATGTGAAAAGTTATAATGTATGTAGAGTAGTATTGTATAATAATGAGTTTGGTTCCAATTTTGATGTTTCCTGGCAGCTTTTAAGCATCATCCCTTTTTCTCCTGCCTCACTTCTGCGCAAGCTGATAAAAAAATGCTTGGAGAGAAATACTGAACATAAAGTGGAAATGAGCAGATAGTCTTATCCTCAATTATCAGAGCTATATGTTTTACCTAAATTTCCCATTGCCATAGCATTCATTATTCCAAAATATCCTTTATTAAGCATGAGCAATATACCTCAATAGAAAAAAAAGTAAAATGAAGTCTTTTTCCACTTACAATCGGTTTTAAAATGGGACCCCATTTAAAAAATTAGTAATCAGTAACTCTTTCCTCAATTAAAAAATAGCCCAATCTAAGTAAAAAATAGGAGCTTCAATGATTAAATCATATTGTATAAGACCTGTTTGAAAAGAGAAGATCATAGAGATCTATTTCTGACACATTAACCAGCTATATTTGGCTTTTTCTTAAACCTGAAACAAAAATGAATGGACCTTAGTACAGATTATTGTAACCTTAATGTCATGGTTCCACCCATCATGTCTCCATGTCCAATATTACCAAAATTACTGACTCCATCCAATAAATAACTAATACATACGTTGAAGTCATAGCAAAATATTTGACTAAGTGTTTTGTTCAGTTTCTATTTCAACAGCTTCTCAGCTACACTGTACTTACCTTCACATTTAAAGGAACACAATAAACCTTTATCTGACTACTCAATGGGGTACATTTTACCTCTGTCATCTTATGTAGTCTTCACAGGAAAGATCTTAATAATATCCAGCTTTGTCTAGGTGCTCATATTTGACACAAACATCAAACCAGTGACAAACTCATGGAAACAGCACCCTACAGCCTCAGCAAGTCCAGTGAGGACCCCTCACTAAACATGGAACCAAACCTTATCCCTCTCTTTATCCTACCTACAAAAGAGGGTAGTTTCACCTGTCTTCAGTTCCTTAATAAATGCTACAGTGCTAAAACATATCACCCCTCTCTTAGACTCCTTGAATAAGTGGGGAATCCCTTAAGATCAACAGAGTAAATTCCGAAGGATGATCATTCACTTTTATCAGTGGTATCACTATCCTCACACTTTCCTGATAAAGGCAGGGTAAAATACTCAATTGTCCCAATTTTAAACAACCATCTTAGCATCTTAGCAGTAGTCCTGGCTATCTGCACATTTTTACAGTCTCTTAGGCTATTGCCAATGGTCTGACCTTCTGGTCTGGCAAATGTAAAATTAATTGTTTAACTAAAGCTGCCCTATTTGAGGTAAAGGACTTTTGAAAACTCTTGCCTCATAGATACTCAAAATATAAATCAAAGTTGAACATTTTTCTGCATATATCAAAACGACAATACCAAGGTCTCACCAAAGAGTACATTTTTTTTTCCTAATCAATATTTTTTATTATGGTTTTGTGGGATACCGTTAAGGGTTAGGTGTAAAATTATATTTCATTCAGGCACCCTGTTGATAAGAGGTGTTTCCCCATCCCAAGACAGATATTTGCTACTGTTAATCCCGTCATCCCCCACCCATAGTTTTCCAGTACAGTCAGTCATTTTCTTATACTATTACATTGAATGTTCAAGGTCCATTATAAGAGTGAGAACATGTGATACTCAGATCTTTGTTTCTGTGAGAGGTCACTCAGTATTATAGGCTCTAGTTCCATCCAGGTTGCTGAGAAATTCATGATTTTGTTCTTTTTTATGGCTGCATAGTATTCCATCATGTATATGTACCACATTTTTTAAATCCAGTCCTCTTTTTATGGGCAGCATGGTTGTTTCCAGGTTCTTGCTACTGTGAACAATACTGCGATAAACATACGTGTGCAGGTATCTTTTTATAGAGTGATTTGAGTTCTTCAGGGTACATTCCCAGTAGGGGGATTGCGGGGTCATATGGAAGGTTGATATTTAGAGCCTTTAGGAATCGCCACACTGCTTTCCACAGAGGTTGCACAAGTTTACACTCCCACCAACAGTGTAGAAGTGTTCCCTTTTAGCCACACCCTCTCCAGCAGCTGTTATTTTTTGAATGTTGATAATTGTCATTCAGACTGAAGTTAGGTGGTATCTCAGTGTGGTTTTCATTTGCATCTCACTGATGATTAGTGAGGTTGAACATTTCTTCATGTGTTTGTTGACTGCCCTGATGTCCTCTTTTGTGAAGTGCCTGTTCATATCTTTTGCCCATTTCATAATGGGGTTGTTTGTTTTTTTCTTTTCAGCACGTTTGAGTTCCTTGTAGATCCAGGATGTTAAGCCTTTGTCAGACTTGGTGTTAGCAAATACTTTTTCCCAGTCTGTAGGCTGTCTCCCTACTCTCTTGATGGTTTCTTTGGCTTTGCAGAAGCCTGTCAGTTTAATAAGGTCCCACTTGTCTATCTTCTCTCTTATGACCTGTGGGTTTCAGGTTTTGTTCAGGAATTGGATGCCAGTTCTGATTTCCATGAGGGTATGTCCTTCATTTTCTAAGGTTCTTATGGTTTGAGGTTTTACATATAGGTCTCTGATCCATTTGGAGTTAACCTTTGTGCATGGGGATAGATAGGGGTCCTGTTTCAATCTTCTGCATGTGGTCAGCCAGTTTTCCCAGCACCATTTACTGAATAGGTTCTCCTCTCCCAAGTGGTAGGTGGTGGAGGCCTTGTCAAAGATGAGTTGGTTGAGAAATTGAGGTTTTGCTTCTGGAATCTCAATTCTATTCCATTGATCTATATACCTGTTCCTATACCAATACCAAGCTGTTTCGATGATTGTAGCTTTATAGTAAAGTTTGAAGTCTGGTAATGTGATACCACCTGCTTTGTTTGTTTTTTTTTTTTTTGCTGAGGATTGTTCTGGCTATTCTTGGACGTTTGTGTTTCCATATGAATTCCTGTGTTGTCTTTTCTAGGTCTGAAAAGAATGTTGCTGGTAATTTGATGGGTATTGCATTGAATTTGTAGATTACCTTAAGTAAGATGGACATCTTCACAATGTTGATTCTTCCAATTCATGAGCATGGGATATTTTTCCACTTGTTTGTGTCATCTTTGATTTCTTTGAGCAGTGTTTTGTAATTTTCATTGTAAAGGTCTTTCACGTCTCTGGTTAGGAGGATGCCAAGGTATTTCATTTTTTTTGTGGCTATTGTGAATGGAATTGTGTTTTATTTGGGTTTCTGTTTGTTTATTATTGGTGTAGAGAAATGCGATTGTCTTTTGTACATTTATTTTGTATCCTGAGACTTTGCCAAAGGCCTTTATCAGTGTAAGGAAGTATTTGACAGATTCTCTTGGGTTTTCAAGGTATACAATCATATCATCTGCAAAGAGAGATAACTTGACTTCCTGTTTTCCTATTTGAATACCCATGATTGCCTCCTCTTCTCTGATTGCTCGAGCCAGGACTTCCAATACTATGTTGAACAGGAGGGGTGAGAGTGGGCATCCTTGTCTTGTTCAAGTTTTCAGGGGAAATGGTTCCAATTTTTTCCATAAGGAGTATGCTGACTGTGGGTTTCTCATAGATGGCTTTTACTATTTTGAGGTATGTTCCCCATATCCCTAGATGTTCAAGGGTTTTTTTATC
>NW_007253922.1:43372-60267 GCF_000164805.1 Carlito syrichta
CTTAAGGTTTTCAAGTTTGTTTCCATACAAGTGTACGTAGTAGTCTCTAATGATCTTTTGTATTTCTTCAGGGTCAGATGTGACTTCATCTTTTGTGTTTCTGGTTGTGGTTATTTGGGTTTTTTCTCTTTTTTTCTTGGTCAGTCTAACCTGGGGACCATCAATCTTGTTTATCCTTTTGAAGAACCAGCTTTTTGTTTCATTGATTTTTTGTATTATCTTTTTGTCTTCTATGTCCTGGATATGGGCTTTTATTTTGGTGATCTGGATTCTTCTGCTGAAATTAGGGTTTTTGTGGTCTTATTTTTCCAGCTTCTTTAGGTGGCTTATTAGTTTGTTAATTTGTGTTCCTTCCATTTTCTTCATGTGTGTTTGTAGGGATATAAATTCCCCTCTTACTACAGCTTTCAAGGTGTCCCAGAGATTTTGGTAAGATGTTTCTTCATTTTCATTTGTTTCCAGGTATCTTTTGATCTCTGTTTTGATTTCATCATTGTCCCAGGAGTTGTTTAGCATCATGCCATTTAGTGTCCATGTCTTTGTGTGTTTGGGGGGACTTTGTTGGTGTCAATGTTTATTTTTATTACACTGTGGTCCGAGAAGGTGCATGGTAGAATTTCAGTCCTTTTAAATTTGCTTATGCTTGATTCATGGCCAATTATGTGGCTGATCTTAGAATATGTTCCATGCAGTGATGAGTAGAATGTATATTCTCAGGTCTTTGGATGGAGTGTTCTGTAGGTATCAATTAAGTCCATTTGGTCCAAAGTCACATTGAGGTTCCGGATCTCCTTGCGGATTTTTTGTCCTGATGATCTGTCTAGGGTTGTGAGTAGGGTATTAAAGGCCCCAGTCATGATGGTGTTAGAGTCAATATCTTTCTTTAGTTTTCCTAGAAGTTGCTTAATGAAAGTTGGCGCACCTATGTTGGGTGCATACATGTTTAGGATAGATATTTCTTGTTGATGGATTGAACCTTTTATCATTATGTAGTGGCCTTCTGTATCTTTTTTGATTTTTAATGGCTTGAAAGGTATTTTGTCTGAAATTAAGATCACTACTCCTCCTTTCTTTTGTATTCCATTCACCTGAAAGTTTTTTTCTCATCCTCTTACTATGAGTCTGTGGGTTTCCTTTCTAGTGAGGTGAGTCTCTTGAAGGCAATAGATTGTTGCCTGATGATATTTTATCCATTTTGCCATTCTATGTCTTTTCAGTGGTGCATTTAGTCCATTCACATTTAGGCTAATAATTGAAATGCAAGAGTTGATCCCTGTCATGAGGTTCTTACAGAGTTGTTCCTGTTTGTTTGTTGTCTTTCTTTGGGTTTTGGAGTTGGCTCATGTGTTTTTAATCTTTTGCCTGTACTCTTGTGAAGAATGTTGTTGTTCTTTTTTCCTTTTCTTCTGTGTTCAGTACTTTCTTAAGTGTTTCTTGTAGAGGTGGCCTGGTGGCAGCGTAGGTTTTTAGGGATTGGAAATCTGGAAAAGATTTCCATTCTCCCTCACTAATGAAGCTTAGTTTGTCTGGATAGGTTATTCTTGGTTGAAATTATTAATCTTTTAGAACTTTGAAGATAGGGCTCCAGGCTCTCCTAGCCTGAAGGGTTTCTGTGGATAAATCTGTTGCTATTCTAATTGGTCTTCCCTGGTAGGTAGTCTGGCCTTTTTCTCTTGCTGTCTTTAGGATTTTTTCTTTTATAGCTACTTTGTTTAGGCAAATTATTATGTGTCTGGGAGTTGGCCTTCTCATTTGTTGTCTTGCAGGGGTTCTCTGAATCTCTTGTGTTTGAATTTTTTCATCCTTGATGAGATGAGGGAAGTTTTCTTGAATGATTTCATGAAATGTTTGTTCCAGTGTGGCTTCTGTTTCTCTCTCTGCCTCAGGAAACCCAATTACTCTTAGGTTTGGTCTCTTGAAGTGATCATTCATCTCTTACAGGTTTTGTTCTGGCTTTTTGAGCTTCCTTTCTATGCTTTTGACAGTTTGGGTTAGTTCTGTGTTTTGGTCTTCGAGCTCTGAGATTCTTTCTTCTGCTTGGCTAATTCTGCTTTCCATGCTTATTAGTCTGTTATTCATTTCCATCACAGTATTCTTTACTGCTGTTATTTCTGACATCAGCTCCTTCTTATTTTCCTCTTGTCTCTCCTCAATTTTTAAAATTCTCTCCATTAATGTCTTGATGTCTGAGTTTGTTGCATGTGACCAGTCATTCTGGGGGCTCTTCATTGTTTGTGTTCCAGAATCTATTTTTCAGTGTCTGATTTCCCAGGGGTCTGTGTGAGACCTATATTCTTCTTTTGGATTTTCTTCATTTGTGCGGTTCCCTCCCTACTTTTTCCTTCCCTCCACATCACCGTCTTCTTTAATTCTGCTATTCAGGGGTAAAGGGATTGGTTTTACTTCTGTTTGTTCAATCTCCTATTCTTTATGTATGCCCTCTTGCTTTGTTCAATTCTGGAGTTGCACTGTAGGTTGGGGGTGGTCATTTTTGCAGTTTTTAGATTTACTTAAGGGGAAAGCTGTGATTCAAAATCTATCTGCAGGTCCTGGTATTCGCTGACAGGTGTGTGGATAATCTGGTACCCACTTCACTCTGCCTTGCAATCTGTCAGTGCAGTGGGGCTGTAGATTTACTCCCTGAAATAAAATGTGGTTAGCAGAGGGAAGAGAATAGAGCAGACAGTGGGTTGAAGAGCGGGGTGGGGAGATAAAGAGTAAGGGGGGAAACAAACATGTGCCAACAAATGGAGAGAGAGACCTATACTGAAACATATAAAAACAATAGACCACAGCTACAGACGAACCAACTCCCATACAAAAAAAAAAACATATAGTGATGCTAACATACAAGCTAACCAACCATCTTATTGGTGTGCTGTTCCTCTATACAAAGATATGGGTTACAGGGAGAAGAAAAGAGAAGAAAAGGAAAAGGAAAAAAGGGAACAATACAGTGGGAATAGAATTAAGTCATTAAACTAACAGAATCAATGAAGCACACTCTGAGACTTTTCATTTAAGTCCAATGTCCTTTCAGTTCTGATTTCTAGCTTTCTTTTCAAGCTGGTAAATTAGTTTGCAGTTAGGGTCAGTTGCCCCTGGTCTGCTGTGAAGGACATTTCAGATCACCCTCCGTTCACCACTATGGCCTATGTCCTTTTCAAGCTTTTTTCTCCCGTTTCGGTGTTGTTACCTTGAATCGCCAGCAGGTGGTGCTATCTCAGCTGCTCGCCCCTGAGGGGGTGGGACCGGACAGGAACCAGCAGAGACTAGAGATGGATGCCTGCCTCAGGGCACAGGCAGGAGACTCACGGCGGGCAGGACATCTGGGTCACAGGAGAGGTGGCAGTGATCCCATCAGATCTTCCCTGAAGGGGCTTCAAGGACTGAAGTCGTGGATCGCCTCCAGCTCAGTGGTGCGATGTGCTACCAGTGGTGGCGGAGGCAGCTGCGGTGGTGGCGGCGGCATCTGCATTGCAGTGGCTGCCCAGTCCGCTGTGATGCCCCAGCGGTGGCAACGGCCGAGCTCTGTATGAAGAGCAGGCTGTGATGTTGGGGTCCGCAGCCACCGGGGCGAGAGCCAGAGACCCACTGCAGTTCTACTTTGCAGAGGGTTTCACAGACCAGGTTGCCCTGTCGCCATCTTGCTGGAAGTCCCAAAGTGTACATTTGTATTAGAAGTTCCAAATATCGTTGATAGTGACTAAGGACTCATTTCACTTCTCAAAATAACCAACAATTGTTCTTGAAAAAGGCAGCAAAAACTTTTATCTTACTTGTTGATTTCAGGTGACAGACTTCATCTACATTGGTTTATTTAAACAAGTCCAAATTAAATAAAACAAGGCATATTTTAGTTGTCAAACGTCAGGGGTGAATTTATTATGAAACATGGCTCCATTTTTGTTGTCTCATGTGAGACATAATCCTTTTCATGCCCTCTTGGTGAATATGTGGCATCCTTAATCTTGATATTCAAATGACATTTTAGTTGTGGGAAGGTGTGCATACCACTTCTGAAGGGTAACTACAAGAAGCTTACATACACCAAACAACAACAACAACAACAACAACAACAACAAAACTGTATGCATATATACTTGGGGACCAAAGAATCTGGAAATAGTTGTTGAAATTTATTTTTATACTTACATGTTCAAACTTCAATCACCTTCTAAGTACTCTTCATTTAATGCAGTACACCTATCAAGACGCTTTTTCCACTGACCAAAAAAGTTTTTGAACTTGTCAATGTTGATTCCTTTTAATGTCTCTGTAGTTTTTTGTTTCACCTTTTTCACATGGCAAAACTTTTTCCTTTGAGGATTTTTTGTATCCAGAGAAGCAAATTTAAAAAATCCCTCAGGGTGACATCAGGTCAATAGGGAATAGGGAGGGTGGGGCACAGGGGTCATATAGTTTTTGGTCAAAAACTGCTGAACACTCAGCGTGGTGTAGGCAGGTATGCGCGTCAATACCCCATCACAAAATAGGCAAATTATAGTTAAATGGACATTGAAAAAAGTCTAAAAAAAATTTCATTGAAGTAGAAAGTAGCCTCTCACAAATGCTAACTGGTGCATTGATGCCAATGGGTTCTTAGAGCATTTACCTAAAGGGGGAAGGCTGTAATTCAAGGAGCCAGCTTTCCAAAAAAATATTTGTTTTTGGGTCCCCCAATATATATGTGCTTGTGTGTGTGTGTGTGTGTGTGTATGTGTGTGTGTGTGTGTGCTTGTACATGCGTGCAAGTCCATGCAAGCTCACATGTCTACATTAATTGGCAATTGGGTTTGGCACCTGGCAAATAGAAAATAAACATCTTCTTGAGTGCTTAGTATAGGCCAGACATTGTTCTAAGCCCTGAGCTTACAGTGAAAAACATATAGCATATAGTGCTACAATTGAGTGATTTACATTTACATGGGTGAAGGCCTGGATAAAAGTAGTGGTGGTGAGGCAGAGAACAACATTTTAGGTAGGAGTTGTGGAGAAATTTCTGAGAAACTGACATTTGAATTCAGGCTTAAACAATGAAATACAACCAGCTGTGTGAAGACTGTTACAAAGAACATTTTAGACAGAAAGAACAGCAAGTAGCCATTTCATGAAGAAAGAACAGGAACCTTGTGCTGAGGAACAGCAGGTGGGTGAGTGTGACTGGAGCAGAGTGAGAGAGGGCAGAATGGAGCTAGACAACCGAGGCTGAAGATGATGGTAGAGATGAGGACTCAGGGACTGGCAGAGTAAGGACATGGGTTTACTTTTACATGCACCAGACAGCCATTATATGGTTTGATGCATGATAGTGATGTCATTTTATTTAGGGTTTAGAAAGATCACTGTATACTATTGACTCTGTAAGGTCAGAGGTGTGATAGGCTGTTGTAGCAAGGCAGGTATAAAATGATGGTGGCTAACGTGGGTTGCAAAAGAGGGATTATAGCTTAATATCTAACATAGAAGTTTAGAACATAGGCTTTGAAGTCTGACTTCAATTTAAAGTTCCACCACACAGAGGCTGTTTGACATTGAGCAAGTTACTTAACATCTGCAAGGCTCAGTTTCCTGATCTATAAAATGAGAATGATGATGGTATGCATCTACTTCTTACAGTTATTCTGAAATTGAAAAAGATAATTTATGTCAAACACTTGGCTTTATATTAGACACATAATTGACATTTGATAAAATTTCTATGATTACTATCATTTATAATATAATAAATACATGAATAAAATCAAATTACTTCTTTCTTTTCTCCCTGACTCTCCAAGAGCTAGTGTGCCATGTGTAAGCTGCTATTAACCCATGACTACTGAGCCCTTGTTTGTTTCCTTGAACACACGCGCATCTATAGTTACCTGTGCTCAATGGTTAGTCTGATCCGGCATTCTGGCATCCTTAGATACTTCATATTAACTGGCTAGATATGGCTTATGAATAATTCATAAAATTAAATAATGTTAATGACTGAACTATAACATTTTCTCTTTGAACATAGTGAATCATCATTGGAACACTTCTGCTTTCCAACCTCTTTCCACAAGGGCCTGAATGAACAGAAATCCTCATGTGTAACCTAACTGCAGATAAACTGCTGAACTTCTTTCAGATTGCTTTGGTGATTTCTTCCTTCTATTAAATGCATATTTTAGTGAGTCTTTATTCAGAAAAGTCTACTTGCATTTTTTAAAGAAAGTTCTCGTTTTACGACTTTCTAATCAGAATTCTCCCCAAGTCCCTTGGTCCCTTGGTGATTTTATTTCTTTTTGTCCTCTTTGGTACATCTCCATCTTTCCACATTGTAATTTTTTAGAACTATAATTAACAAACTGTTTATTTGTTCCTGCACATTCCTGATGAACAAGTAATATAGGGCTAGATGTTGTTCCTTCCCTGTTGAATTAATTTCTTTCTCTTTACCTCTTTGTGTTGGTGAATGATGAGAGCTTACTCATTCTTCAAGGCTAAGATCAAATATTGTCTCCACTCTAAAGCTTCCCCACAACCAGCTCTACCAGATTTATTTGATCCTATTGTCTTACTAATACTTGTATTAGAGCCGTTACCTTGTTGTATTAGAATCATCCATTTAGATGTCTGTCTCCCCCACTGTATAATATGCAGCAGCAAGGAGCATATTTCATTCATTTTTGTAATTTCAGCTACGTTAATATACCTAACAAAGCACCCAGGTGGCTGCTCAATATTTATTTGATAAATGAATGGAAGACATAACTATCATGCCAATTATTTACATGCTGGGACATTTCCATTACCTGTTCTATAATGTGTGTTCTGTTTTTTTTTTTTTTTTTAAGAAATGTTTTTATGGTTTGAATGTGGTTCCTAAATTTTATGTATTGGAGACACCAAGTGTGTTTATTGGTTGAAGGTGAGTTTTTTGGGACATAAAATTAAGATTAGATAAGGTCATTAGCATGGAGGTCTCATGATGGAACTAGTGGTTTTTACAAGAAGAGGAGAGAGACCTGAGCTGACATGCATGCTCTTGCCTTCTCTCCATGTGATACTCTCTGCCATGTTATGATGCAATAAGAAGGCCCACACCAAATACTAAAACCATGCTCTTGAACTTCCCAGCCTTCAGAAATATGAGCCAAACAAGCTTCTATTGTTTATAATTTAACCACTCTGTGACATCATGCTAGAACAATGAGAAAGAAATTAAGATAAATGCTAAAACTTAAAACCATTTAAATTGTATTACTTAAATACTCAAAGTATAAGGAAGAAAGTTTAAAAATATCCCAATACTAAAATCTGAAAACACTTTGCCCAACTTTGACAATTTTCATTCTATACATAGCTCTACATGTATCTATATGCATAGAACTGTATTATATATGCATATACATATAAATATACATATATACATATACTTACTCATTTAGGTTTGAGAAAGTCTTCACCTGTATACAATTTTGCATTTGTATTCTTTTTTTCATGGAGTAACCAATGTTAAAAGACTGTTATGTGTCTTTCCATATCTTTCCCATGTTCATATAGTAATATAGCACATATGCATATACATACAAACATACAGGAACAATATTTTGCTCTTTAGTGAATTGCCACCTTGCTTTTCTCACTTAGAAATACCATATACAAATTCTTCTACATTATCTTGTATTGACATACACACTTTTAAAAGTAGTCATGTTCAATGGAATGGTTAGAATAAAGGACAATTTATTAAGCTATCCCTCTATTAAACACATTTAGGGTGATTCCATCATTTGGCCACTGCAATGTATTGGTTTTTTGGCAGCAGTAACATAATACCACATAAGTGGTGGCTTAAACAACAGAAATGTATTTTCTCATAGTCAGGGGGGTTGGAAGTGTGAGATCAGAGTGCCTACATGGTGGCCTCTGGTGATAGCTCTTTTCCTAGTTATAGACTTTCTTTGTGTGTGTGTATGTTCATGTTTATATAGGTGTGTACATAAACACATACACACCTATAAAGTGTATATATGTATTATGTATAATACATATATACATATATATGTATTATGATCGTATATATGTACCCATATATGGATACATATATATGATCATAATACAGGTGAAAAATTCCTATTACTTAGTAATATTATATCTATTATATTGTAACAAAGCACATTATGTACATGTCCATGATCATACCAGTGTATACAAACCTACTGCATTGGCAGTTGTATAAAAGTATAGCATATACAATTATGTACAGTATATAGTACTTGATAATGACAAATGACTATATTACTGATTTATGTATTTACAATACTATACCTTTTATCACTATTTTAATGTGTACTTGTACTTATAATAAAATTAACTGTAAAACAGCCTCAGGTCAGTCTTTCAAGAGGTATTGCAGAAACAATACATTATTATCATAGGATGACAGTTATATGCATATTATTACCTCTGAAAACCTTCCAGTAGAACAAGATGTTGAAGTGGAAGACAGTGATACTGATGCTTCTTACCCTGGTGGGCCTAGGCTAATGTATGCATTTGCATTTTCAAACAAAAAATTAAAAAAACAATTAAAACCAAAGAAATGCTTATAGAATAACGATATAAAGAAAGAAGATCCTTTTATACAGCAATACAATGTGTCTGTGTTTCAAGCTAAATGTTACTACAAATAAATCAAAAAGTTAAAAAAATCAAAAAGTTTATGAAGTAAAAAAGTTACAGTAAACTAAGGCTACTTTACTATTGAAGAAAAATATTTTAATGAATTTAGTGTAGTCTAAGTGTACAGTGTTTAGAAAGTCTACAGTAGTAGACAGTAATAGCCTAGACCTTTAATTCACTCAACATTCACTCCCTGACTCACCCAGAGCAACTTCCAGTCCCAAAATCTCCATTCATAGTCAGTGCCCAATACATGTGTACCATTTATCTTGTATACCATATCTTTACTGTATTTTTTCTTAGTTTAGATACACAAATACTTACTATCATGTTACAACTGCCAGTAATAATCAGTACAGTCACATGCTGTACAGGTTTGTAGCTTAGGTTCAATGGGCTATAACATACAGCTTAGGTGTATAGCAGGATATACCATCTAGGTTTGTGTAAGTACACTCTATGGTATTTGTACAAGTGAATTACCTAATGACAAATTTCTTAAAACATATTTCCATCATTAAGCAATGTATGACTGAATGTGTACATATTCACACACATACAGTCATGCATGTACACACCCACATGTACATATATGAATGTCTACAAATCAAGATGGAAACAAGACTAATAATCAGACATGTATTATAAAGAAGTAATTCAAGTGATAAGCATACAAATAACAGTAAACACAGAAAAATTAATCACATTTGTATTCTGGGAAATGCTGTTTTTTAATAATTCATATTTGTAAATATAGAAATGATTCTCATGCAAAGAATGATACTAATGGTAAACTACTCTCCTGGATTCCTTGGTGCCAGATACTCTGCTAATCACGTTACCTGAATTATTTCATGTTGTTGTCAAACAACAATGAGACATGCATCATTAACCCCAAATGGGGAACCTGAGACCCTGTGAGGTGATGAGATGCTTTGTTCAAAGCCACGTAGGTTACAATTAATAAATCTAAGCAAGAACCTGGTTCTAGAGGACTCATTTCTCTGGTCACTTCGCTAGAAACAACAACAGCAAACACTTTTAGTAGGTAACAGGCAGTATTCTAAACACTTGAAATTAATGAATGAATTTAATTCTAAAACAAACTTTTAAAGTAGTTGACATATAACTATTATTTCCATTTTGAAGATGATAAAATAGAGGCAGAGAGAAGACAAATAACTAATAGTCAATGGAGTCTAAATTCAAATCCTGGAAGACTTACTCTAAAGCCCACATCTCTAACCCACACTACAATGCAAAAAGCTAAAATCTCTGACTTGAGAAGGTTTAAAGTCTGAAATGGAAATTTGGCTTTAATCATTTTATGAAAAACATTCATGAAACAATTCACACACAGGTATGTTATTCTGTCCCTTCACACTTTAGGGTGTGTTTTCGTTGGGGGAAAACAACAGGTCTCATTGGCAAGATTAAAAATAAATGATCACACTGTAGGAAAATGACGGCAATTGTTAATAAGTAGAAGTGTTTTTTTTTCTTATTGGGTATAGCAGAGAAAAAGCAGAATTTCGTCATTTTCATTTAAACTCTAATGTATTTTCAGTGACCTTCCACAACTTTCTTCGTTAACTCCGTGGCAATAGTGTGCCAGCTATTGATAGACATTCACAAATCGTTCTATATCAAGAGCAAAAATATTCCTTACCTACATATGACATCGAGATGACAGAAAAAACCCTGTAATATTTGTGCTCTCTAATCAGTTGTGAATGAAGTTAATTTGAGACCTTTTGGAATAAGAGGCCAGGTTTTTGCCAAATAGCAATCACAACAAGCATTACCCTTTTCCTGCTGACAGGAAAGTTAAAAAATCCCATCATGTCCCAGTTTTTCAGCAGTTGATAAAGGTTAATAAAACAAGGTTCTAGGAAGGCAGTGTTTCTATATTTTATGCTCTTAAAGGACAATTCTCGTAACTCCACATGTCTCATTTTTCATACTCTTCTCATATTCCAACTAGAGCTTGTTCCTACTTTCTGCTTTGCATGGTCCAATAAACCATGCATAGAGCTCTCTGTGCTAATGACTAAAGAGAGAGAGGCTGCCCTTTAAATAATCTGAGCTGGTGACAGTAAATAGCAAGAATAGATAAGATTTTTGCTGAAATATCATGGGAAGAGAGCATCTGCTTTGTGGAATTATAAATAATAGATTAGAATGGGCTATGGGTTACTTACTGGAACTCATGAGATAGGTGGGTAACAAAATTTTTATGGGCATTTAAAAGTGGCAAGAAATTTTCTTCAAGATGAAGAAAGGTCAGATCTCCCTTAACGATATCTGTATGTTTCATCCCCTTACTCTTTATCAATTTGATATTTAGATGCTAATATCATTGTAGTTTTGAAATTATTATTTTGCTTTTCCGATTATTTTGTGAATGTGTGGCATGACAAAATACTATTAATTTAAGAGTATGTGTATTCTTAGCTTACAAACAATAAAGACATTTGAATTTACAACGATAAGTTATTTCAGAGTAAATACAATTTTTCCTAACTTAATTTCTCTAGAATTCAGTTTTTTCATATTCAAAATATGAATTAAAAGCTTATCTTTCAGGTTTCAGGGAGGAATGAAGACAACATTTCATATACAGTGCTTACCATACAATATAATTGATAAGCACTCAACAAATATAATTTTTATTGCAATTTTTAGTATATTAATTATTATTATGCAATTTACTAGCTTATTAGATGAGGTATATGCAGCAAAAAAATACATGTGCACCTCAACTTCTCGTTTCTTTTTTCTATATATTTGATGAGCAAATACTCAACCTCTTTATCTAAGTTATGCAGGGTACATAGTAACAATTCTTGCCATCATTTTGAAAAATCATTCTACTCTATTTTTTATTTTTTAAACTAAAAAAATATATTTTTTATTTTAAAGTTGTGGGGTACAATTAAGGGTTAGGTATACAATTATTCATTATGCAGGTACCCTTTTGGATGAGGTGTGCCACCCTTTCTCCAGATAGATATTGACTACCATTAATCCCACCTCCCTTCCCCTTCCTGTCCTACCTCTCATTTCAAAAAGATTTCTCATAGTGTCTTTATAAACAATATGAAGAAATACTAGCATGACTGGGTTTCTAACTAGTTGTATTATACCTGATTGGATTGTAACACAACTAGAGAGATATTAATTATGGTATGTCACAGGATGCTAACTTGAGTCCTGGACTAGATATTATTATAAAAAACTTAGATAAAGAGGTTGAGTATTTGCTCATCAAATATATAGATAATACAAAATTGCAAGGGGGAACAAGTAATTTGGAGGATCAAATCAGAATCCCAAAATATATTGACAGACTGAGATGATGGACAAAACCAAAATAAAATTTAATAATAATTGGTGTATATCTACCCACTTAAGATAAAATCCCAATACACACATTCATGTCGGGAGGATCATTTAGTAGCAGCACTTGTAGAAGACATCTGGTTTTAATGTCAATGGTAAACTCAGTATGAATCACAGTATAATTTGTGTCATTTTCCCAAAGAATGAATGCTATCTTAGGCTGCATCAATAAGAGAATAGTGACTAAAATGAAAGAGACAGTCACTTCACTTTGCTCCACTGTAATTAACAATCTGCTCAGCTTAGGGAATTAAAAATGTTTAGAATGAATAATAAAAAAAATCATTCAGAGTAGAATGATTTTTCAAAATGATGGTAAGAATTGATACTATGTACCCTGCATAACAAAGACTGATAAGGGATGTGATACCTACCCTCTGAATCTAAGTTATGTGTGACCCTGCTAGATTTTTAAAACTGAAGAATGATGCTCTGTCTTTCTGTTAACACCCATTCAGGAGAAAAAGACATAAAACAAAGTTATTAAAAATCCTATTAGTGAGTGTTATGGAAGCAGAAAAACAAAGGGCTAGAGAATGATAGCAGTAGTAGGATGCTGCTTTATGTTAGATTGCCAAGAAAGACCTTCTGAGGATGGGAGTTTTGAGTTAAGAACTGAAGGATGAATGAATGGAATGAAGCTATCCCAGGAAGCAAGAGTCATAAGAATAACAAAAAAAGTGTTATCTGTTTGTTCAAGGAATAAAATGTAGGCCAATGTGGATGTTGCTTCGAAAAGAGGAAGAAATTTATTACACACACAATGTAAAAAATACATGTTTTTTTTACTGTGAGTTTTTTAAAATGAAAAAACAAGCCAGGCTCGCTGGCTCAGCCTGTAATCCCGCGCCTTTGGGAGGCTGAGGTGAGTGGATTGCCTGAGCCCACGGATTCGAGACCCGCTTGGGTAGGCGAGACCTCATCTTTACAATAAATCAAAAAATCAGCCAGGCGTGGTAGCACATGCCTGTAATTCCGGCTACTCGGAAGGCTGAGGCGGAAGGATTGCCGGAGCCCAGCAGGTGGATGTTGCAGTGACCAGGAGCGGCCACTGCACCCCAGTCTGGGCAACAGAGTGAGACTCCAATTCAAAAAATAAAAAAGAAAATTGGGAGAGACAGAAGCCCTTCCCCTATGCTGGATCAGACACAGACAGGTCAGATCTGAGTGGCAGACTTGAAAGTCAGCAAACCCAGTGAGTCCAGATCTGATCCTCTCTCCTTTCACAGTAGGCATGGGGCATCTGACCCAAGCTGTGAGCAACCCTATCAGCCTGTGCTGAGAGCTAGAAATCAGAGCTGAAAGGGTTTTGGACTTACAGGAAAGACCTCAAAATGAGTTTGGTTCCTTGTTTTTGTCTGTTTTGCTCATTTTTCTTTTGTTTTAGTTTTTTTCTCTCTTACATTCTGTTTTTGATAACGTTTTTATACTTGCTTTGTTTCTGTTATTTTACTGATTTTTTTTCTTTAGACTTCCTGTTTGTATATGGGAAGAATACATCAATAGGGAGGTTTTTGTTTGTTTGTTTGTTTGTTTTTCTTTTTTTTTTTTTTGAGTTGGAGTCTCACTCTGTCGCCCAGACTGGAGTGCAGTGGCCACTCCTGGCCACCGCAGCCTCGACCTGCTGGGCTCTGGTGATCCTTCCAAGTAGCCGGAATTACAGGCTCGCGCTACCACGCCTGGCTGATTTTTTTGATTATTGAAGATGAGTCTCGCTGCCCGCCTCAGCCTTCCAAGTAGCTGGAACTACAGACACGCGCTACCACGCCCAGCTAATTTTTGATTTGTTGTAGAGATGAGGTCTCGTCAAGTTGCCCTGGTGGGTCTCGAACCTGTGGGCTCAGGCAATCCACTCACCTCGGCCTCCCAAGTGCTGGGATTACAGACTGAGCCACCGAGTTTTGCTTTCAGGAAGAAAATCTATAATACCTCAATTGCATGGAAAGATTGTATGGCAGTGGGAAGTGGGTTCCAGTATGCCCATACAACTGTTGGTAGATACTGGACTCTGCAGATAGATTTTGAATCACAGCTTCTCCCTCAATTAAATCTCAAAACTGCAAAAAGTACAGCCCCCAATTCACAGTACAGTTTCAGAATTGAACAAAGTCAGAGGCTCCACATAAGGAAGAATAGGAAATTGAGCAAACAGCAGAAAAGCAACCATGCCATCCTTGAACAACGAATTAAAGAAGAAGGAAAAAAAGTAGGGGGGAGGAAAATCTACACAAATGGAGAAAAAAACAACAAAAATATGTTTCTCACATAGATCCCTGGGAGATCAGACACTGGAAACAGACATTGGCACACAAATAACTAAGAGCCCCAAGAATGACTGTTCTCAAACAATAAACCCAGATATCAAGACATTAATACAGAGAATAAATAGAATTTAGGAGAGACAAGATGAAAGAATGAAGGAGTTGATAAGAGATAACAGCATTAATGATTACTGTGAATGAAATAAATAAGAAACTGATAAGCATGGAAAGCAGAAGTAGCCAAACAGAAGAAAGAATCTCAGAGCTTGAGGACCAAAATATAGAACTAACCCAAACTGTCAAAAACATAGCAAAGAAGCTTAAAAAGACAGAGCAAAACCTTCAAGAGATGAACGATTATTTCAAGAGACTGAGCCTAAGAGTAATTAGACATCTTGAGGCAGAACGAGAGACAGAGACCATCCTGGAACAAACATTACATGAAATTATTCAAGAAAACTTCCCTCATCTCATCAGTGATGTGATCAAACACAAGAGATTCAGAGAACCCCTGCAAGACAATAAATGAAAAGACCAACGCCTAGACACACAGTAATTAACCTAAACAAAGTAGGTATAAAAGAAAAAATCCTAAAGGCAGCAAGAGAAAAAGTTCAGACTACCTACGAGAGAAGACCAGTTAGAATAGCAGAAGATTTATCTATAGAAACACTTTAGGCTAGGAGAGCTTGGGGCCTAATCTTCAAAGTTCACAAAGATAAACAGTTTCAACCAAGAATAACCTACCTAGTTAAGGTATGCTTCATCAGTGAGGGAGAGTTAAAATATTTCCCAGACATTCATTCTCTAAGAACTTACACTGCCTCTAGACAAGCACTACAAGAAACAATTAAGAAAGTATTGAATACAGAAGAAAGGGAAAAAAGAACAATAATGTTCTTCACAAGAGTGCAGGAAAAGGATTGAAAACACACACGAGTCAACCCAAAAATCAAAAGAAAGATAACAAGCAAACAGGAACAACAATAACTCCATAAGAATCACATGACAGGGATAAACTCTCACATTCCAATAATTAGCCTGAATGTGAATGGAAGAAATGCATCACTGAAAAGAAATAGAATGGCAAAATGGATAAAATACCATGAAGCAACAATATATTATCTCCAAGAGACTCATCTCACCAGAAAGGACACTCACAAAATTTCAGAAGAGTGGAGCACAAAAGCAACAATATATTATCTCCAAGAGACTCATCTCACCAGAAAAGACACTCTCAAAATTTCAGAAGAATGGAACACAAAAGAAAGTAGGAGTTGCGATCTTAATGTCAGAAAAAATACCCTTTAAGCTACCAAAAAATTAAAAAGATTCAGAGGGTCACTATATAATGATAAAAGTTTCAATCTATCAACAAGAAATATCCATCCTAAACATATATGCACCCAACATAGGAGCACCAACTTTCATAAATTCGCTTCTAGGTAAACTTAAAAAAGATATTCACTCTAATACTATCATAGCTGGAGACTTTAATACCCCACTGACAACTCTAGACAGATCATCAAGACAAAAAATCAGCAAGGAGATCCAGAACCTCAACGTGACTCTTGACCAAATGGACTTAATTGATACCTAAAAAACACTGCACCCAACAACTACAGAATATGCATTCTACTCATGACCACATGGAATATACTCTAAGATTGCCCATAACCTTGATCATAAATCAAGCATAAACAAATTTTGTAAGTTGAAATTCTGCCATGCACCCTCTCAGACCACAGTGAAATAAAAATAATTATCAACACCAACAAAGTTACCCCCAAACACAAAACATGGACACTAAACAGCATGATGCTAAGCAACACCTGGGTCAACATGAAAATCAAAACAGAGATTAAAAGATACCTAGAAACAAATGAACATTAAGAAATATCTTACCAAAACCTCTGGTTTGCCATGAAGTCAGTAGTAAGAGGTGACTTCATATCTCTAGAAACACACATGAAGAAAATGGAAAGATCACAAGTTAACAGCCTAATAAGTCACCCAAGGAAGCTTGAAAAGCAAGACCACCAAAACCGTAGCTTCAGCAGAAGAACCTAGACCACCAAAATAGAAACCCAAATCCAGAACATAGAAGACAAAATGATAATAGAGAAAATCAATGAAATAAAAAGCTGGTTCTTGGAAAGGGTAAACAAGATTGATGGTCCCCTAGCTAGACTGACCAAAAAAAAGAGAGAGAGAAAAAGCCCAAATAAACACAATGAGGAACACAAAAGGTGAAGTCACACCTGACCCTGAAGAAATACAAATGATTATCAGAGACTACTATGTATACTTGTATGGAAACAAATTTGAAAACCTAAAGGAAATGGAGGACTTTCTGATATCACACAACTCCCTAGGTTGAAACAAGAAGAAATCGACACCCTAAATAAACCAATAACAATTCAGGAAATTGACTATATCATAAGAAAACTACCAGCCGGGCTCGGTGACTCAGCCTGTAATCCCGTGCCTTTGAGAGGCTGAGGTGAGTGGATTGCCTGAGCCTGCGGGTTCGAGACCCGCCTGGGCAGCAAGACCTCATCTCTACAATAAATC
>NW_007253922.1:60294-62481 GCF_000164805.1 Carlito syrichta
TGAGACTCCAACTCAAAAAAAAAAAGAAAGAAAGAAAGAAAGAAAGAAAGAAAGAAAGAAAGAAAGAAAGAAAGAAAGAAAGAAAGAAGAAAGAAAACTACCTACAAAAAAAAGTCCTGGACCAGATGGCTTTCCAGCAGATTCTGCAACACCTAAAAGCAGGAACTGATACCAATCCTTTTGAAAGTATTCCAGGCAACTGAGAAAGATGGAGCTCTCCCCAAATCATTTTATGAAGCTAACATTACATTGATAACCAAGCCAGGTAAAGATTCAGCAAAGAAAGAGAACTGCAGGCCAATATCCTTGATGGAAACACATGCTAAAATTCTCAACAAGATCCTAGCAAACTGGATTCAACAACACATCTCAAAAATCATCAACCATGACCAAGTAGGCTATATCCCTGGGATGCAAGGCTAGTTCAACATTTATAAGACCATAAAGGTAATTAAATACATCAACTGATGTAAAAACAAAAAACACATGATTATACCATTAGATGCAGAAAAAGCTTTTGGTAAAATCCAGCACCCTTCTTGATAAAAAGCCTCGAACATCTAGGCATAAATGGAGCATACCTCAAAATAGTAAGAGCTAGCTATAAAAAATCCACAGACAGCATACTGCTAAACAGACAGAAGTTGGAACCATCTCCCCTGAAAACCAGAACAAGACAAGAATGCCCACTCTCACCCCTCCTGTTCAACATAGTTTTGGAAGTCCTAGCTAGAATAATCGGAGAAGAGAAGACAATTGGGTGAATCCAAATAGGTAAACAGGATATCAAGCTATTCCTCTTTGTAGACGACATAATTCTATACATCAAAAATCCAAGAGACTCTGTCAAAAACCTCCTTGCACTGATGAAGGACTTTGGCAATGTCTCAGGGTATAAAACAAATGTGCAGAAAAATTGCATTTCTGTACACCAATAATAAACAAGCAGAAACCCAAATAAAAAACACAATTCCATTCACAATGGCAACAAAAAAATGAAATACCTTGGCATCTTCACAACCAGAGTTGTGAGAGATGTTTACAATGATAACTACAAAACGCTGCTCAAAGAAATCAAAGATGACTCAAACAAATAGAAAAATATTCCATGTGCATGAACTGGAAGAATCAGCATTGGTAAGATGTCCATTCTACCTAAGGCAATCTACAGATTTAACGCAATACCCCAGCGACATTCTTCTCAGACCCAGGAACAACAACACAGGAATTCATATGGAAACATAAATGACTACGAATAACCAAAACAGTTCTCAGCAAAATAATAATAAATACATAAATGAATAAAATAAAAAGCAGGAGGTATCACACTCCCAGACTTCAGATTTTATTATAATGCTACAATAATCAAAACAGCCTGATACTGATACAAGAACAGGCATATAGACCAATGGAATTGAATTGAGATTCCAGAAGCAAGCTTCAGTTTCTCTACCAACTCATCTTCTACCATGCCTCCACCATCAACCATTGGAGAGAGGAGGACCTATTCAGTAAATGGTGCTGGAAAACTGGCTGACCACATGCAGAATATTGAAACAGGACTTCTACCTATCCCCATACACAAAATCAACTCTAAATGGATCAGAGACCTAAACATGAAAGCTCACACTATAAGAATATTAGAAAGAACAGGAGATACCCTTATGGAAATTGGAACTGGCAACCAATTCCTCATTAAAACCTCAAGTGCCCATGCCATAAGAGATAAGATAGACAAGTGGGACCTCATCAAACTGACAAATTTCTGCAAAGCCAACGAAACCACCAAGAGAGCAGGGAGACAGCCCATAGACTGGGGAAAAAAATTTGCCAACTTTATGTCTGACAAAGGTCCAACAACTAGGATCTACAAGGAACTCAAGCATGCTGAAAAGAAAAAAACAAACAGCCCCATTATAAAGTGGGCAAAAGATATGGATAGACAGTTCTTAAAAGAAAACATACGAGCAGCCAACAGATACAGGAAAAAATGTTCAGCCTCACTAGTCATCAAAGATATGCAAATTAAAACTGCACTGAAGTCGGGCTCGGTGGCTCAGCCTGTAATCCCACGCCTTTGGGAGACTGAGGTGAGTGGAATGCCTGAGCCCGCGGGTTTGAGACCCTTCTGGGCAACTTGGCGAGACCTCATCTCTACAATAAATAAAAAATTAGCCGGGTGTGGTA
>NW_007253923.1:0-308 GCF_000164805.1 Carlito syrichta
GTGCTTTTTATTTGGGTTTCTGTTTATTATTGGTGTAAAGAAATGCGATTATCTTTTGCACATTTATTTTATATCCTGAGACTTTGCCAAAGTCTGTTGTCAGTGTAAGGAAGTTTTTGACAGATTATCTTGGGTTTTCAAGGTACACAATCATGTCATCTGCAAAGAGAGATAGCTTGACTTCCTCTTTTCCTATTTGGATACCCCTGAGTGCCTTTTCTTCTCTGAATTCTGTAGCCAGGACTTCCAATACTATATTGAACAGGAGGGGTGAGAGTGGGCATTCTTGTCTTGTTTCAGTTCTGAAG
>NW_007253923.1:657-1326 GCF_000164805.1 Carlito syrichta
ATGTTTCTTTCCATACAAGTGTACATAGTAGTCTCTAATGATCTTTTGTATTTCTTCAGGATCAGATGTGACTTCATCTTTTGTGTTTCTGTTTATTTGGGCTTTTTCTCTCTTTTTCTTGGTCAGTCTAGTTAGGGGACTATCAATCTTGTTTATCCTTTAAAAGAAATAGCTTTTTGTTTCATTTTTTTTTTTGTATTATCTTTTGTCTTCTGTGTCTTGAATTTGGGCTTTTATTTTGGTGATCTGGATTCTTCTGCTGAAATTATGGTTTTTATGGTCTTGCTTTTCTAGTTTCCTTAGGTGGCTTCTTAGGCTGTTAATTTGTGATCCTTTCATTTTCTTCATTTGCATTTGTAGGGACATAAATTCCCCTCTTACTATAGCTTTCATGGAGTCCCAGAGTTTTTGGTAAGATGTTTCTTCATTTTCATTTGTTTCCAGGTATCTTTTGATCTCTGTTTTGATTTCATCATTGACCCAGGAGTTGTTTAGCATCATGCTGTTTAGTGTCCATGTCTTTGTGGTTTTTCGGGGACCTTGTTGGTGTTAATGCTTATTTTTAATTCACTGTGGTCCGAGATGGTGCATGGTAAAATTTCAGTCCTTTTAAATTTGCTTATGCTTGATTTATGGCCAAGTATGTGGTTGATCTTAGAATATGTTCCA
>NW_007253923.1:1732-5028 GCF_000164805.1 Carlito syrichta
CAGGGTATTTTGTCTGAGATTAAGATCATGACTCCTCCTTTCTTTTGTGTTCCATTCACCTGAAAATTTGTTTCCCATCCTCTTACTTTGAGTCTGTGGGTGTCCTTTCTAGTGAGGTGAGTCTCTTGAGGGCAGTATATTGCTGCCTGGTGATATTTTATCCATTTTGCCATTCTATGTCTTTTCAGTGGTGTATTTAGTCCATTCAAATTCAAACTAATTATTGAAATGTGAGAGTTGATCCCTATCATAATGTTCTTGCAGAGTTATTGTTCTTCCTGTTTGTGTGTTGTCTTTCTTTTGGTTTTGGAGTTGGATCATGTGTGTTTTTAATCTTTTTGCCTGTACTCTTGTGAAGTACGTTGTTTTTCTTTTTTCCTTTACTTTTGTATTCAATACTTTCTTAAGTGTATCTTGTAGAGGTGGTCTGGTGGCAGCGTAGGTTCTTAGGGATTGGATATCTGGGAAAGATTTCAATTCTCCCTCACTGATGAAGCTTAGCTTGGCTGGGTAGGTTATTCTTGGTTGAAATTGCTTATCTTTTAGGAAGATAGGGCTCCAAGCTCTCCTAGCCTGGAGCATTTCTGTAGATAAATCTGCTGCTATTCTAATTGGTCTTCCTTGGTAGATAGTCTGACCTTTTTCTCTTGCAGCCTTTAGGATTTTTTCTTTTATACCTACTCTGTTTAGGTGAATTATTATGTTTCTGGGCATTGGTCTTCTCATTTGTTGCCTTGCAGGGGTTCTCTGAATCTCTTGTGTTTGAATTTTTTCATCATTGATGAGATGAGGGAAGTTTTCTTGAATGATTTCATGAAATTTTTGTTCCAGTGGGGCCTCTGTTTCTCTCTCTGCCTCAGGAAGGCCAATTACTCTTAGGTTCGGTCTCTTGAAGTGATCATTCATGTCTTGAAGGTTTTGTTCTGTCTTTTTGAGCTTCTTTTCTATGCTTCTGACAGTTTGGGTTAGTTCTGTGTCTTGGTCTTTGAGCTCTGAGATTCTTTCTTCTGCTTGGCTAATTCTGCTTTCCATGCTTATTAGTCTGTTATTTATTTCCATCACAGTATTCTTTACTGCTGTTATTTCTGACATCTGCTCCTTCCTATTTTCCTCTTGTCTCTCCTCAATTTTTAAAATTCTCTCTATTAATGTCTTGATGTCTGGGTTTTTTGCATGTGACCAGTCATTCTGGGGGCTCTTCATTGTTTGTGTTCCGGAATCTGTTTTCTCAGTGTCTGATCTCCCAGGGTCTGTGTGAGATCTGTATTCTTCTTTTGGTTTTTCTTCATTTGTGCAGTTTTTTCCCCCTCTCTACTTTTTCCTTCCCTCCACATCACCGTCTTCTTTAATTCTGTTATTCAGGGGTAGAGGGATTGCTTTTACTTCTGTTTGTTCAATCTCCTATTCTTCTTATGTATGCCCTCTTACTTTGTTCAATTCTCGAGTTGCAGTGTAGGTTGGGGGTGGTCCTTTTTTGCAGTTTTGAGATTTACTTAAGCAGGGAGCTTTCATTCAAAATCTATTTGCAGGTCCTGGTATCTGCCGACAGGTTTATGGACAATCTGAGACCCACTTCCCACTGTCTTGGAATCTGTCCATGCAGTGGGACTGTAGGTTTACTCCCTGAAATAAAATGAAGTTAGCAGAGGGAAGAGAATGGAGCAGGCAGTGGGGGGAAGAATGGGGTAGAGAGAGAGAGGAGGAAGGGGGGAAACAGATGAATGCATCAACAAATGAAGAGAGAGACCTAAACTGAAACAGATAATAACAATAAACCATGGCTACAGACCAACCAGCTCCCATACAAAAAAAGTTAAAACATGCAATGATGCTAACATACAATCCAACTCACCACCTTATTGTTGTGTTGTTCCTCTATACAAATATATGGTTTACAGAGAGGAGAAAAGAGAAGAAAAGGAAGAGAAAAAAAAAAAGGAACAAAACAATAGGAATAGAATCAAGTCATTAAACTAACAGAACCAATTGAGTATACTCTGAAACTTTTCGCTTAAGTCCAATGTCCTTTCAGTTCTGATTTCTAGCTGTCTTCTCAAGCTGGTAAATTAGTTCACAGTTAGGGTCAGTTGCCCCTGACCTGCTGTAAAGGACAGTTCAGATCACCCTCAGTTCACCACTCAAATCTGGCCTGTGTCTGTTTTTCAAGCTTGTTTTTCTTGTTTCAGTGTTGTTAGTTTGAATTGCCAGGGGGTGGTGCTATCTCAGCTGCTCGCCCTAGAGAGGGTGGAGCTGGACAGGAGCTGGGCAGAGGCCGGAGATGGAAACCTGCCTCAGGGCACATGGGAGGAGACCCATGACCGGCAGGACGTCAAGGTGGCAGCAGAGATGGCAGCAATGCCAGCAGATCTTGCCTGCAGGGGCTTCAAGGACTGAAGTTGTGGATCGCCTCAGGCACGGGTGGCGCAATGTGCCATGGCTGCCATGGAGGCTGCGGCAGTGCTGGTGGCTGCTGTGTCTGCCCTTGCAGTGGCTGTCCAGACCGCTGCGATGCCCCAGCGGTGGTGATGGCCAAGCTCCATGTGAAGAGCAGGCTGCTGACGTTGGGATCTACAGCCCCTGGGGAGAGAGCCATAGACCCTCTGCATTCTCTTTTGCTGAGGGTCTCATAGAACAGGGTGCCCCATCACCATCTTGCTGGAAGTCCCCATTACCTTTCTAATAGTATTACAGTAAGTGTTCAGGGTCCACTTATGAGTGAGAACATGTGTTACTCTGTTCTTTGTTTTTGTGATAGATCACTGAGTATTATAGACTCTAAATCCATCAAAGTTGCAGCAAAGTCCATATGCTTGTCCTTTATGCCTTAGCCCACTTTTTGATGGGATTATTTTTTAAATTGTTCAGTTGACTTCCTTTTATATTTTGAATATTAGTCCCTTGTCAGATGAATAGTTTGCAAATATTTTTTCCCATTCAACAAGTTGAATCTTCACTCTGTTAATTGTTTCTTTTGCTCTGTATATGTCTTTCAGTATAATATAATCCCCTTTGTCTATTTTTGTTATAGTTGTCTGTGTTTTTGAGGTCTTAGGAAATCTTTGCCTAGACCAATGACTTGTAGTTTTTTTTCCCTAGGAGTTTTATTGTTTCAAACCTTATGTTTAAGTCTTTAATCTCTCTTGAGTTGATTTCACTATATGGGGAGAAATAAAGATATAGTTTTACTCTTTCTTTTTTTTTTTGAGTTGGAATCTCACTCTGTTGCCCAGACTGGACAGACTGGAGTGCAGTGGCCACTCCCGGCCACTGCAGCCTCGACCTGCTGGGCTCTGGCG